>NW_025726049.1:3580546-3888779 GCF_021461395.2 Schistocerca americana
AGACTGTACTCTGCCTCACCACCACAGAGATATCAGATTCTACTTAGATGAAAATATACCTGGACGACAGATAAGTCGAAGAGGAACTGTCAAGTGCCCACCAAGTTCATGGGACCTTACAATTCTCGACTTCTACCAATGGGGGACCTCGACAAACAAAGTTTACCAACAGAACCCAGCTACACTGAATGAGATATGAGAAACCATCAAGACATAATGTGCAGCTACCACACTGGCAACATTGACAGCTGTACTTCAGTCAACAATTCAGCAACATTGATGTTGCTTGGCTGCTAACAGGTGTCACTTTGAACACACAAAATGATCTTCCTCCCATGCAAGAATTTTGAAACTATGCCATTTTGTTACATCAATATTGACTATCAAAGAGAGTCTACATTTTTCTGGACCCCTCTGTATTACCATTCTCACAGTTTCACTATTTTAGACAATGGGACAGGCACAGTTTTTCTCTAACTAAAGAATATAATTTATTCTTCACCAATGAAGCACAACATTGAGAGAAAATTTTGGAATTCCGTACAGTTACGTTGCAAATTTCAAACTCACAGTTATTCATCTAACAGATGTGCTTTTTAAAGGTACGGTTCAAGAAATGCTGCACATGCAATGCCCGGGATTGTAGCGACGGCACTGTACTTTGGGAGGAGAGTGACAAAAATACTGACAGTGACAAAACAATGAATGTTAGTGAAGTTAAGAGTGTCTTACATGAAAACTGCAACTGAAAGCTTTGTTTTTGTGTGTAATTTATCTATAGTGTACTACAAAAAAACTGGTTAAGGGTAAATCACATTTTGAAAAGCTTTTGTAAATGGGCAACTTGACAAATTATTTTTAATTAAGTTTCTCTCTTTTTCGAAATTAAAGGTGCAACTTATATTCAGGCCAATTCGATGTGTATATAATTTATGATAACTATGAACAGACTTTGAAATTTGTCTACATCACACCAGGTATACTTAACTTATTTCACTGCCCCACACAGATGCTCATGTCCGGTGGAAGTCTCCTCTAGTTCCCCCACTTTTGGCCAGAAGCATTATTTCAGATATCACAATGTCATGACTCACAGCTTTGCACATATCGTACACTGTTAAGGCAGACACCGATACAGCAGCGAGAGCTTCCATCTCCATGCCCATCTGCCCTCTACACTTTGCCGTGCCAGTTATAATCACACAGTTGAGAGCAGAGTCCAGTTCAATGTCCACAGCCACAGAGGATAAAGATATGTTATGACACAGAGGGATAAGGCTGGACGTCTGCTTGGACCCCACAATTCCCGCCAGGCGAGCAACGCTAAGTACCTTCAGGCAATTTTCTCGTATGTGTTTCATCAGTTCGGGTCCCACAAAAACCTTTGCTCGTGCTGTAGCAGTCCGTTCTGTCACCAGCTTCGAACCCACGTTGACCATTTTCGCCCTGCCAGACCGGTCAACATGAGTCTGACTTTCGGACTGTGCTCCCAAACTGCAGAAACGGCAAGAGAAGACAGAGGGCTGTGCTCTGTGTGTTTGTTTTGTTAGGAGTCCTGCATTGCACATAATGCTTGGGGCACAGGGAAGCAAAAGAAACTGTTTTCTAGATTCAGTCACTACACTCAAATTACGTGACAACAACTGAGACGTCTGTGTATCCGACACAAACAGGGGCGAAATATTGGTATCTCAGAAGAAGTACTTTTGAAAATCTTGTTTCTGAAGGTTTAACAACTTCCAACTTTGTGCCTTCACGACATCACTACAGCCATCAAGTTCAGGGCCACCTGGAACAAAAATACAAGCTGTAACAAACAACTCTTCATAATCTGAAAATAGGTTAACTACAAAAGAATTTTTAAGCATTCGTGTTGAAACACCCCCGATTAATTCCTTTACTGGATTTTTGGTAATTTACCGAAGCCACCAAACAGTTAATTATTATGATATATGACCGTGTGCTTAATGGATGAAAGGCTATTGGTTGTTCTGCTGTGGTTTCAGGAGTATTTCAACCGAATGCGGCTGTTCTGGGACGGAATAGCTAATGATTGAAAGTTTGTCTATTGTTAAGAATCAGAAAGGTTGTGATGTACAACTGATATATATTTCCTACTAACACACAAATTCTGAGGCAGTTGCTACCTTTGCCTTACACGTCTAATTGTGGTTATCTCTTTTTATTGATTGCTGATTTTCAGTACTTTGTCACACGCAATGCTGATGGTTAACATTCACAACAATCCTCACTGCAATCCATGGTTGTTGCTGGCCGACACGGTTGACGTGAAACACATAATTCGGCACTTGTCACTTTCTGTTTCTTATCACTTGCGAATCGGCATTAGTGAGAGTCAACCCCACGACGATCAGGGGGACGTGCTCACTCGTCATACTCCAGTGAATTTTACCGTTTACAATTCACTCGACCACCATTCTTGCCCGTCTTTCCTGCTCTACTGCTCACTTGACACTCTACCATACTACTGCGCACTCAGCACTAGTCTCACTGCCTACTGCAGCGCTCGACAATCTACTCCTGTCCGCTATCGACCTGGGCGTCAGATACTAGCATCTTTGTTTGTGGGATCACGGATCCCTTACAGTGTTCAAGACAAGTTCTTTGAACCTTAATGATCTGTTATGATTCTTTTCTTTCCTAAGCTAAGGTCAAAAATCTGTTTTGTCTGCAGAAGTGTGCAATATGAATATTACACAAAGTTGATAGGAACATCTCACATAAATCTCCTCAGTGGCTGTAGATTTCACAATCTTGCAGGAGTGGATATAAGGGGAGGTCGTGGCAATGGTGAAAACTACCACCCACTTCCCAAACAACATATTATACTGGGGTGCACTTAAGAAGGCAGCAGTGTGGTGCATTCTGTGCAGAAAGAGATGGGGAATGCTTTATGGTGCTGTCTGTGTGTTCTCTCTCTCTCTCTTTCTCTTTGTCCCACGACTCACATTTCAGCCACTTCCAACCCTCGTATCTGGCACAGGCCACTGTGTCTGCTTCTGACTCTGCCTAGTAGAATTTATGCGGTCGGAAAGCTATCGCTGTTGCTTTCTAATGTAATACTTGTCATGTTTCCTTTATGCCAGCCATTGTGAACATTAATGGCTAAGTAACCTCATCATACCTAAATGCCTTGTATCGTACACGCACCCCAAAATGCACACTACAGACAGATGTGGCAGAATGACACGATGTCTTTATATTTCATACTTCACCAATTTCCAAATGCACACATAACTTTTGGAGAAGGAGGTAGCATGGAAACAGAAGTGTGTCAAAAATGCCAAGTTCTTCCAGCAATGACAAGCTACATTTAATAAAGGACACTTTTCATTTGCTCGTGCTAGGGTCTGCCCACAAGGACATGCTTTTGGTCTGATTGACAACATTCCAGCCGGGTAAAGCTGCACACCACTGGGTTGAACATACCAGCTGTCAACAGATCCGATACAACAACAACAGAAAGAATGACTTCCCGAACACAGTTGGAAATCACTGATAGAAACAGTATTCCCCTCATTCACATGTGTTTGCAGACCTCTGTTCAGTCATAATGTTTATTGAAATAATGATGGTGAGCACACACTCTGACAGAGTTCAACTTCATTGTTACATGGTTGTTCAGCTTTTTCCTTCTTTCCTCCTCCCTTTTCTCTTCCCAAAATCTTTTCATTCTTTGACTGTGTTCCTGTTTCCTTTGATATGTACATATTTTCTCTGTTTTCTTCCTTCCCTTTACTTCAAGTTTTATGTTCATAATTTTGATTCTGAATTTGTCTCTTTCATTCATCATTTCCATTCTGATTCCTGCTCGTTTTGGCATTCTTCTATCTCTTTAAACCAACTGGTTTTTTTGATTAAGGCATTTACTACATCCTAAATCCCTTTGTGAATCTGTCGCTGTTCATTGTGTGTATGTGTCCACAGAATGTTAGTCGGTGTTTTCTGATTGTGACTGAATCTGCCTCTGTGTTCTTATAATTCTCTGGTTGATCTCTTCATCCATATGCCATCTCTGTGCACTGCTCCAAAAAATTTTCTGAGGATTTTGCATTGTATTCTTTCTGCTTTGTGGTGCCTGGTCCACAGATTGTGGTCATTTCTGATGCGAAGAGTGCTTCTGATACTATAACTGTATTATAGCGCATGTGTTTGCCTTGTACTGAAATGTTTCTTTTATTACAGTGTGTCCATGTCAGTTTGTACACTTTATGAAGTTCTTTTGTTTGTTCTATGTTTTCTTCCTTCTTTGATCCACCTATTTGTATTGTTACTATTATATTGAATAATTTAATATATTTTTGTGTGTTTATTATTGTTATTAAAATTGTAGATGTCTGTCGTATGCTAACAGCGAGGTTGCTAGCGAGTTGCATTTTTGAGGGAAGCTGGGTGAGGGGGGCGGAAACAATAACAAACTGTCACTCCCCCCCCAAATAACCCAACCCTGGATGCCAATACATTTGCTCTGTATAGGTGTTTCTGTCCAGAAGTATGAGTCAATTTAGCAAAAAAAAGCAAAGGAAAGCTTCATGTTCTGGCCCACATAAAAACCAGATGACCAACCACAGTGTAATCCTCTGCAATGGCATCACTGAAAGCAGTATGGTGGGAGGGGGAGGGGGGGGGGGAGTCAGCACACCCTGTTCTGGTCACTGCCAGCTTTCTTGACCTCAGAGTCACTACGTCTCACTCCAACAGTTCCTCAATGGGCATCACAAGGCTTGGTGCACCTCGTTCCAGTCCTCCCACCAAGGAAAATCTCGGGCAGTACTATGGGTGAGTCGCAGCTGAGCAGCTGCCTTCCCCCTGTACCTGCAGTAGCTGCGAGAGGATATTTGTGTTACACATACGCTAAAACTGGTGTAGATGCCACAGGACACTCTTTGGAGTGTCACCTACAAGCACACGCTGCTACACACTTGACAGTGCTAGGTGGCCATGAGTTCTGGCTCAAAGTTCCTGCAACTGTGGTTGGAACTTCCCCAGTGTGACTCTCCCATTCTTTAATAGGGTATTTCAGTGTCCGGGGCACGTTCACATTGGACAACACTGTCCAGTACAGGCTGCTGTCTTCCACCCGTGCTCTCTTGCACTGAGCATTGCATCTTGCACAAGTGAGTCATAAGGACTCCCCTCTTCTGTATGTACACTAAAAAAGCAAAATTGTCTTTTCAGACGAAAAAGTAAAATTGTCTCATATCCACATTCTATCCTTAAAAGTATCCTTATGTCTGGGAGACGCAGATCCACCAAGCAGATCCCACCCGACGACCCGTAGCAAGACTGCAGCACAAGAGGCAGGAGTGCCATCTGTTCCCTTTGACGTTTCTGTCTTGCTTTGCCACCTATCAGTAAGTGACGAACCAGCTAAATCTGGACTTTGCTGCCACAAATCAAGAAGCAATGGCTCGGAGACAGCATGAGCTCATTGTCCAACTGACGGGTGGAAGCAACGCAACAGCAACAGCAACACCAACACCAGTCACACCACCAGTGAATATACTAGAGAGGCCCTCAATACCACCGCAGTAGTCCTCGAGCTGGAAGTGACAGCTCCGTGGAACAAAGATGGACCTTCGAAGCTGGTGGGTCCAAAATGCAATCAGCAGCAACATACACGAACAACTGAGCCTACTGACTCACACGGCAAATGCAGCGTGCTTTTACCAACACCAGTTCTGAGCATCGGTAATATGAGGGACCATACAAACAATTCTGCAGCACCTCAACTACACAACACTACCCCAGCCGCTACGCAGAACACTACACCGACTGGCTTCCCACTGGTCATAATACACAATTACACTTGCCCCGGCAAGCTAAAAAAGACATTTGTAGAATGTCACTCCCCACAATATACCAAACACAAAACTCACAAGGGACCATGTATCACTGTATGTATGCAACAAAACAGATTGCACAAATCTCCTGAAAATCGTCAAAGCTGGGGGAATTGAGTATCATAAATATAACACCCAAGGGGGGAAAACTCGAATGTACATCGTGAAAGGAGTTGACACCACAACCCTCAATGACATTCTTCATGGTATAATCACAGCTCTCAGCTGGGACTGTGAGAGCATGAGATGAATTCTTGGATTCGTGACACACAGATTGCAGCCAAACTATTTAGTGGAGTTCGATGACACAGCTTACTCCTGCAACTTTCTGACGCAGATGCTCCTGCTTCACATGGTCGTAGTAGAAATATACACACTTCCGTGTGTCCCCCAACAGTGCCACCACTGCCAGCAGTTTGGCCATGCGGCACCCGATGTGATCTGGCACACGGTGCCGCAAATGCACTGGTAACCGTGTAGCACGACACTTTAAACTTGGTACAACTATCAAATGTACCAAATGTGGAGGGGTCCATGTGCAAACTACAGATGGTGTGCAGCATACAAAGAAGCTCTAAGGTGCAAAAGTGCCAAAGACAGACAAGTGGTAACCAGAACAGCTCCAAGACACTCCCCACCCCCCAACCAGTAAGGTGTGGAATCTCTTTTACTGGCATTGTCAGTGGAAGTGGATGAACTGAGGATGCACAGAGCTCCACAAACTCACGGCACACTCCCACAACAACAGAACCACAACCCACACCCGCAATGCTAGAAACTGCCCCTGTACTGATGACAACACTGCCGGTCCCAGACAACACCAAGTCAACTCTGTCTAGGCCAGATTGTGACACTTGTGATATCACAGAAGACACACCCAAACTAGGGCAACCACAAACACACGAAATAAAACAGAGGTACCCAAAAAACAAAAGAGGGGACACTATCACACCACAACAAATACACCAACAACAGACCAGACAAACATAGGAACACATTAAAAGGAACAATGTAACCGTAACTCACACTCTTGCCCCCCTCACCACAGCAATAACACAGGTGACCCCAGATGAAATACGAACCATGAATAACACACAAGCCAGCCCATCCAGTACACCAACATAAGGACCACCAGCCACCAACACCACTGCCAGCACCTTGGCTGACATAACAAACATTCTCACCACAATCAGAGGCATAGTGGAGACACTATATCCCACTCACATGGCTTAAGATCCTCTTGAGGCTCTTCATCGTAACACATGCACAAACTCATGACGGCTACACACAGCCAGTGCATGGCTGCTATACAAACTGCTATCACCACACTGCCCACACACTTCCATAGATAATACACCACAAAACACAAACAACAGTACTTTGACCTAGATGCTATTCTGGAATGCAGATGGGATTGGCAACAAAAGGGCAGAGCTAGCTGCATTTATGGAGGAGAAGGGAATCTGGAATGCTCTCATGAACGAAGCTGAGCTCCAGTTACACAAACAACTACTCTTCTCAAGATATTACATCTACTGTACTGACCACCTGAAGGCACAACTGTGGGTGGAACAGCAATCTTCATATATTGAGACAAAGAATACACAAATATTAAGATCCCTGAACCTGAAAGACTAGAAGCCACAGCTGTTAGGGTCAAGTCAATTGAGTGAACACTACATTGATATTGATATACAATTGATCTGGTAATATCATAACAAGCGATATCAGCACAATACTCAACATAGCATAGTGACTAATAGCCACTGGTGATGTTAATGCTAAACACTCTGCTTGGAACTAACAAAGATCAAACACCAATAGCAAAAAAACTATGCGAACATGCACTGCGCCCAAACTACATTACACTAGTGCCAGCTGAGGTGACACTTAAAACAGGGAACAGAGACTAAATGTGATAGACATTAGATGTGATAGGCATTATAGTCACAATCAACATTGAAATTATACATGATTTAGCCTCATCAAACACCTGTAATACTTTACTCGCAAGAAACACAGCAGTATGATGAATCTCACAGGATACTGAGCTACAAGCGTGTGAATTGGGCATTGTTCAAGGAAATGCTTGAAAAGTCGTATCCCACTAATTCCCAAAATTACACAAAGCAGGAAACTTGTTGAAGCTGTCAAAGCCCTTACCACCGCAGTTCAGGATGCAATAGCAGGTACCATTACAGTACTTACACCACAAGAATGCTCAATGGCCCTGCTCCCAGAAATACAGGGGCCAATGTCAATGAGAGATCATCTCGGGAGATACTGGATGTACAAACAGCATATTAGCATTCTCCAGGGGATCATACAGGCTAAATTAAAACTTTTAAAACCACAAACTGGGACAATAGACTCGCAGGGCTGCACACCACATGACCTGGAGTGTGGCAAATAGCTGTCCACTCCACCAAGAAGAAATACTACACACCAAGTTTACAAATACCTTACAGACCAGCATACTCCATGGAGGGGAAGCATGAGCTGATGACCAGAACACTAGCAACATCATTCACACTGAATCTGGCTCCTTCCAATCCAGCACTGCTACTTGAAATGGACCAGGAGGTTACATGGCCTGTAACCCAGCCCAAGTGCAATGTAACAATACATACTGCTACACATGAAATTACACAGGTTATTAAGCACAAAACAACTAGAAAAGCTCCTGGTCCCAATCACTTTCAAAACCATGTCACCCAGGAGTTCACGAATAAAGCTATAGAGCATCTCGCACATATGATGAATACCATTCTACAACATCAACACTTCCCTGTCCTGATGTTCAGGAAGCCAGGGAAATACCACTCCCTACCACAAAATTATGGCGCCATCAGCCTGCTGAGCTCCCTAAATAAGATTGTTGAGAAGATGATTCTCAAACATCTTACTATGCACTGCAACACCAATGACTCGCTGAGACTGGAGCAATTTGGATTCAGCAATCACCACTCCACAACACAACAACTCCTCCGTGTAGTAGAACATATTACACACACCCCCAACACCATAAAGCTACAGGAGCACTGTTCCTGGTCTTCAGTCATTTACGGAACAATTGTCTCATTCGCAAACTCTGCACTGCTAGTCTCTCCGACGAGCTCGTACACCTTACACACTCATATCTCACTCACAGAAGCTTCAACACCGACATTCAGGGCAAACAGTCAACACAACACAGTATACAAGTGAGAGTACTCCAAGGCAGCATCCAAGGGCCCCTCTTGTCTAATCTCTACGTCAATGACTTTCCAACTGAACAAAACACAATGGCAACCATCTACGTAGATGACACTACCATCCTAGTGCAAGACTGGAAACCATCAGGCATAATTCGCAACTGCAAACAAAACTGCCTAGCTGGAACGACAGTGTGTTAAAGCAAATGCTGACAAGTGTGAAGCAGTTCTGTTCACTGACAAACCATAACAACTGCACAATCATTAAGTGTTCTGGCATACCCACAAGCACTGGAATGAAAATTAAGATCGCAAGAGCAAAGAAGGCAGTGAACACACCGTCAGCGAATAGCCCACTGGCAAGGACCACACCACAATGGGAGCAGGCCCCTAGACAAAGAGAATACAAGTGCCACTCCTGCCAGCCTCGGCCACTCAGTATTTGGACAGGATTAGGACAGTATACGGACAGGCCTAGCGCAGAATGCTACAATAACAGTTATTAGTGATCCACAAGCTGTGTGTCAAACTTGCACGAACATTGTATATAGCAAAGGACTCGGATTTATACTGCATGTCGCCTATTGCTTGCGACACCATTGTAAATTCCAGGTCAAGCATTGTCAAGCTTCTTATTTGTAATAAAAACTATTAATGTTGTTTGCTTGAATTGTTGTATAGCATTTTGAGAATGCAGCATCCTTTAGGCACCCTATATGAGATGAGTGGGTAGGACCCCACATTAAGACTGCAGACAAATAACACTACACACACGCCCAATATGTTTCAGTGTGAAAGTCAAATACTTCAGTGACAGGCCAACTGAGCAAATGCAAGGCTCAAACAGTGTTACTCTAAGCTCAACAGGTAAAGCACACTGAATAGGAGGATATCGAGGTCCGTGTACATGATACTGATTAGACCCATGATGATACATGCAGCTGCAGTCTGGGGTTACGTGGCTCTGACCGCCTGTGCCGCCTACAGGTGATACACAACGAAGTGCACCACAGTCCACACACACTGTCGACCTTCACAGAGAATACTGCCTTGAGACTCACACACAGATATTCAAAAAACAACCACACTACTGTACAGGAACTTGAGACACTCTGACAATCACTTCATTCTTAACCTGGGAAACTACGACCACAACCACGGGTGAAAACACAACTGCTGAAAAACACTTCTATCTAGGGACAATTAATCACCTGTGGACAGCACAAGCTCACAGACAAAATAAACACTGGTGAATCCCTGCATTACAGCAAAACTAAATGGCATTGCCAGCTGCAAATATCTAGCTGACCAACTGGCAATACGGGAAAGCAGTATTGCACACTAAACATAAACATATCCAACCAAACCTCTTTATGGCCAATTGACCACTCGTATAATGACCTTGGCATGTTACAAGTACAGATGCTGCAGGTGGCCCAGGAGAAACTCTGGTGCACAGCCCAGGAGTACCCCTCCTCAATAGGACTGACACCCGTAAAGAGCTTAGGGCTAAGAAAACTGTTTTATATTCAGGTGCAACACCCTTTTAACATCTCCCAGCCGAAATTAGGAGCAATCTGGAAATCCCCAAATATTCAAATTTAAAGTAAAAAATGTTTTATTAGCCAGTCCACCAATAATTTACCTGGATATGTGAATTTACCTACCTGTCCCACCTCAGATACACAACGCACAAACACTTTCTAACAGAAAACCATATTTAGCCATGCAACATATTCTCTAGGAGCAGACAGGAATGGTAGATGGTTTACTCCACAGAGGGAAGCTGGCAGCAGCTTTGGAATGCCTTTTGAAGTGGTGATTCCATCATAATAATAGCCTATGTGCAGGTACGGTTGGTTCTCCACGGAACAGAAACTACTGTACTGGTCCCAACGTGGCATTGACAGCATAAAGGACATTGCACAGGAAGGAAGTATATGAATTTATCAGAATAAGTTTAGATGACAGTGTCCTGTGTAGAATTAAATGCCCATTTAGCATGAAGTATTAAATCAAAATAGTGGCAGAGCAGTTTAAGTAGCAGAGCATTGGCTTTTTTCAAGTAGTTGCTTCTCTGTATATTTATAAAAATAAAATGATGTAGAACTGATCCCCTTGAATAATGATTAATGTGAGCAGATTAGTAGTAGATGAAAATGGTTGTTAGTAGTTCAGTGGCACTTCTCACTTACTCGTTTTACACCCCTGAAGGCTCTCATCGGTGATGGAGCTGTTGGAATATTACATGTGAATGAATGGCTGAACTCGATAATTTTCAAGGTATTCAATATTCTTGTACAGTGCATTCAAAACAAAGTTATATAAAAATGAAGAGGGATGTGTACTTCATAAACTGGCTTGACAACAAGTACACAACGAAGCAGTGTGATGTAGCTTACTCAAGCACCTCAGTTTCGCAGGAGACCCTGAGGTAACAAGTACACGCATCATGTTTGCTCACTGTTTTTTATTGCCTGTGCTCGAGCACAGTATGAAATGTATTAATTTCCTTCTCCAATCTGTGGCTGCTTCCCATCTCTAATTAATTTGTCGTTAACAGGATGTTAATTGTAATATTCCCTTTAATGAACTCATTTTCAGCAAATTGCTAAGCTGGTAATCTTCCTTTTTGTATTGAATAATAATAGTAACTCTGACATTTACATGAAGAGGCATACCAGCAGCAGCAGTTAGCTGTCTTTTAAACTTCATTTGATGCATCCAGAACATTGGAGATATACTGCAACGTCAGTAGGACATATTTACTGAGAAAAATCATACACGACACACTTGCCTCCACTGAACGCATCCACACCCATTAATGTACAGGCAAAAATCCACAAAACCTAACATTCTAGAAGTGGAACAAAATGAATAATATTTTTCAAATACAGTGCTTAAAAAAGTTTCACACTGCCCCCACAGCTTGCATACTTTGTTTTTAACCCATTTGTAGGCACATTTTTTGTAGCAGCCCTGTAAAGTTAATTGTTTTGGTATCATTTTAGAAGTTTCAACTAAATTTAATTTTTGATTATTTTATTTTTGTGATTTAGGAGCAAAAAACTATAGTAGTAAGTATACTTCCCACTGTCTTTAGTAAACTGTTATGAGTTACTACTACATGTGAAAAAAAGGAATTTTCTGTTTTTATTTGACTATCTATTTTACAATCCTAGAAACTTCATTTAACACTGCTTAAAGAAACAAGCTGAGACAAGTCACAATAGCATATATTGCAGAATGAAACAATGTGTTCTGTTGTAACAAGTGACAACAGCACTGATGTCATGACAAACAGACACCAGTTGTTTAGCATATTATCACAAAAGGTCAACCACATCCAGAGGAGGTACAACATTTTCCCAAGAGCATAGTAAAACAACTAAATTAGTGGTAAGTATGGTCAGTTGGTGGTAAGTATCTTTTCTGCAGTCCAAAAAAGAAATTAATTTTGTGGTAAGTATATTCCCCTTGTATCACGGAAAAATTACTTTGGTAGTAAGCATACTTCCCAGTGGCCTTCAAAACAACATTATTTGGTGGCACGTATATTTGCAACTGCTTCTGAAAGGAACAAGTGACATTTAATGACAATTAAAAGCTACATTTCATAACAGACAGAAAGTTCAGCTGGTGCAGCAAACTAACATCAGGTGCCAGGTGCATACAGAGCTCGTATGATGTGTTCTCAGGAATACAGTAAAGAAATACAGTTGATGGTAAGTACACTTCCCACATCCTGTGAAATTGTTAAATCAGGAACTTCTCTCAAAATATATCGAGCGAGGTGGCACAGTGGTGAGCTCACTGGACTCACATTCAGGGCAACTAACAGTTAAAGTCCATGCATTACTCTCCTGTGGCAACCTGTTCATCTCAGAGTAGCCCTTTCAACCTGAGACAATGTAGGTCGAATGAATGACGATACAGCTACAGTAGTTTGGTGCGTGTGGTAAACTTAGCAGTTAAGCTTTACCACGTAGTCATTGCTATGCGTCAGGCTCTCCATCCATATTTATACTAGAGAGCCTTTTTCATGTGCGTCGTCTGGTTTGAATTGATTGCTTATTTTTCTTTGATCTGATAAGTGCCGTTCTCTTTGTTATAGGTGTTTCCGTCACTCTAAGCTCAAAACGCATTATCATACTGTGCCATGCATTGTTTGTCGCATTCTGATTATGCGTGTTTACGGCCTGTCGCCGCTCGCGGGATGGCTTGCTTTTGCGCATGCTACTGCCGCTTACAATTAAAAAAAAAAAAAAAAAGAGAGAGGAATCATGTCATCAGTGAAACAATGGCAAGAGACTGCTATTTGTTGTTACTTACACTGCTGGTTTCTTTGATAATGATCAACAAGAACCATATAATAGACTGCATATGATAGATGTTCCAAACGAAAGTTAAGCGAAAAATTTTCTCCGTTTGAAAATTTTTGCAGACGCCTCTTTAGTGCATTACATTCTGCACAGAAATTAGAGCCATCTTAGATTTAAAAATCTAGTCAGTTGCCGTGCTTCACTTCTGACTGTATCACTATTCAGCATAGGAATAATACGAATATAAACATGACATGATATATATATTCTTCCGCGTTTGCTGTTGTCTCACTTTAGTTTCATAGTTTATTAGGAAGACAGGATTTAAATGAGATAGCAGGAAACATGTAGGAATACATGGCAAAATGTTTACATTCGAATTATTCTTATGGTGAAGAGAATACTGGATGTGATTCACAATTCATAAAAGTTGCTATTAACAACCATCTCTTGTCACAGGTAGGACAAAAATTCAGAACGTAGACTTGGCCATATTGACAAACATCCCAAACAGTCTTCCAGTCAGATTTTCATAGTACATTGAAAGGCTGCAACATTCGGAGATGAAGAATACGGAATTTGTATTTACTTCGTTGGATAAAGTATGGAAATGCAGTGGTTGAACGTTGGGGCAGAGAAAAAAGCTCGTCTTCCACCCCCACCCCTGTTTTTTTTTTAGTTTGTTTACTGACGCATAGGTTTTGGCGCCAGTATTTATCTTTGTGCCTGCAAAGCATGCCTGTGTAGTGCTACATATATTCGACGGCAGAAGTTAGTTGTGGCAGCACCTACCAACATTTTTCAGAACTTCCGCTTACTTTGCACTTGATTCTAAGCCGCAGGCAGTGTTTTGGATTACAAAAACCGGAAAAAAGTGCAGCTTAGATTCGAGTAAACACAATTATGTCTTTTGTGAATCTCGGGAAGCATACTTGCCAACCACTTAGTGGTTTTACAAAGCTTTTGGGAATATATATTACCATCTGTAGATGTACCTGGTATCTTGTGATAGTACACTGTACCAGATGCATAAAAATTGCTACAACAAACAGTTTTTGTTTATTGTCAGATCACTACTATCGTCACTTGTGTAGTTGGAAAAAAAAATTGCCTCATTTTCACAGAGGAAAATAGCAGCTCACAAAAGGGCTCTAGGAGAAATACACTACCACTACAGTTTTTGTACTAAACCACAAAAATAAAATTACAAAAATAAATAAATAAACAAACTGATCACATGTCCAATATAACATCAAAAAATTTGACGTTGCAAAGGGATTAAAGCGTTAATGCTTAAAGACTGCCCAGGCATTGTTACTTTACAGTAAGAATGCTTGTCAGCATGGAAAGTTACCACACAATTGGCAAACGCTACAGCGACATCAAATTAACATTCCACAGCCTTTGCAGTAACAAAATGTTAAAAATCAGCACTACAGAGATTGCTCAGAGCCAACAACAACTGATGACTGCTAACTTCAAATTATAGCTGCCAGGTAATACCTCGGGAACTTACTGTAACTGCACTGTGACTTTTTTTGCAGATAATGGGGAGAGCTGTGTTGACTCACACGGTACACAACCATCTCGACACATTCAGTGGGGTCTCTAGGTGTCCATTATGTACTACAGTACAAACCCCCGAGGAATGTAGTGCACAAAGAATCGTGGTGTACATGGAAACCGGTGGATGGCAAGCGACAATCTTTTTAAGGAGCACTAGTGAGAAAATTTAGAGAAATGGCTGTTGACGCTGACTGCAGAACAATCTACTGCGACTAATAGGCATATAGACAAGTCATTTTGCCCTCACTCTGTTTGTGGTGCAACAGGAAAGGAAATTACTAGTGGTGATACAGGGTGTCCTCCAGCAGAACTTGGATCAGTGGTATTGTATTCCTTTCACAATAAGTGAAGCATTTCTTTGATACCTGATGATCCTTGTAGAAGGGTGCGGAAATGGCCAGGTACCAATGCATGTCTCAAGTGTGAAGACCCACAGATTCAGCACATAGTTGAGTCAGTCTGGTTTTGGTCTGGTGTCACCTATGGATATCAAATGCCTCTAACAACTAGTAAGTATAATTTGAGAGCTGTGCAGTATCAGAACTGAATCCTCCAACCTACTGTCTAGCCAACATAATGTCAAAATTTCAGCAATGGGTCTCTCGACTAATAGTGCACTATGGCATAGGTCCTGTTCTTAGCATGCATTTATTGTAATTTCCTGCTTAATGCAAAGTCCTAAGCAATTGGAAAAAAGCACGGTAATTCCTGTATATAAGAAGAGTAAAAAAATGGACCCACAACATTACAATCCAATATCCTTAACAATGGTTTGCTGCAGAATTCTTGAATGTATTTTCACTTTGATTTCCACGAGACAGAAAAGCTTCTGTTCACAAATCAGCACAGATTTAGAAATCATCGTTCGTGTGAAACTCGACTTGCTCCTTTCTCACAAGATATCCTGCAAATCAGCGATGAAGGGAACAGGCAGATTCCACATTGCTGTTTCCAGAAAGTGTTTGCCACAGTGCGCCACTGCAGACTGTTGATGAAGGTCTGAAATTACAGATTAGGTTTCAAGATATGTGAATGGCTCGAGATGACTTCTTGTGTAGTAGAAGCCAGAATGTCGTCCTTGATGGTGAGTGTTCATCAGAGGCAGGGGTATTGGGGTTATTCTCAGGAGTGCTCCGGGGAAGTATGATAGGATCACTCTCATTCTCTATACAGGGTGTTACAAAAAGGTACGGCCAAACTTTCAGGAAACATTCCTCACACACAAATAAAGAAAATACGTTATGTGGACATGTGTCTGGAAATGCTTAATTTCCATGTTAGAGCTCATTTTAGTTTCGTCAGTATGTACTGTACTTCCTCGATTCACCGCCAGTTGGCCCAATTGAAGGAAGGTAATGTTGACTTCGGTGCTTGTGTTGACATGCGACTCATTGCTCTACAGTAACAGCATCAAGCACATCAATACGTAGCATCAACAGGTTAGTGTTTGTCAGGAACGTGGTTTTGCAGTCAGTGCAATGTTTACAAATGCAGAGTTGGCAGATGCCCATTTGATGTATGGATTAGCACTGGGCAATAGCCATGGCGCGGTATGTTTGTAGCGAGACAAATTTCCAGAACGAAGGTGTCCCGACAGGAAGACGTTCGAAGAAATTGATCGGCATCTTATGGAGCACGGAACATTCCAGCCTATGACTAAGCGACTGGGAAGACCTAGAACGACAAGGACACCTGAATGGACGAGGCAATTCTTCATGCAGTTGACGATAACCCTAATGTCAGTGTCAGAGAAGTTACTGCTGTACAAGATAACATTGACCACGTCACTGTATGGAGAGTGCTACGGGAGAACCAGTTGTTTCCATACCATGTACAGCGTGTGCAGGCACTATCAGCAGCTGATTGGCCTCCACGGGTACACTTGTGCGAATGGTTCTCCAACATTGTGTCAATCCTCATTTCAGTGCAAATGTTCTCTTTATGGATGAGGTTTCATTCCAACGTGATCAAATTGTAAATTTTCACAGTCAACTTGAGTGGGCTGACGAGAATCTGCACGCAATTGTGCAATCACGTCATCGACACATATTTTCTGTGAACGTTTGGGCAGGCATTGTTGGTGATGTCTTGATTGGGCCCCATGTTCTTCCACCTACACTCTATGGAGCATGTTATCATGATTTCATACCTGTGCTGCTAGAACATGTGCCTTTACAAGTACAACACAACATGTGGTTCATGCACGATGGAGCTCCTGCACATTTCAGTCGAAGTGTTCGTACGCTTCTAAACAACAGATTCAGTGACCGATGGATTGGTAGAGGCCGACCAATAGCATGGCCTCCACACACTCCCAACCTCAACCCTCTTGACTTTCATTTATGGGGGCATTTGAATACTCTTGTCTACGCAACCCCGGTACCAAATGTAGAGACTCTTCATGCTCATATTGTGGACGGCTGTGATACAATACGCCATTCTCCAGGGCTGCATCAGCGCATCAGGGATTCCATGCGACGGAGGGTGGATGCATGTATCCTCACTAATGGAAGACATTTTGAACATTTCCTGTAACAAAGTGTTTGAAGTCATGCTGGTACATTCTGTTGCTGTGTGTTTCCATTCCATGATTAATGTGATTTGAAGAAAAGTAATAAAATAAGCTCTAACATGGAAAGTAAGCGTTTTCGGACACATGACCACATAACATATTTTCTTTCTTTGTGTGTGAGGAATGTTTCCTGAAAGTTTGGCTGTACCTTTTTGTAATATCCTGTTTAGACTGGTGGTCCAAAACATTATGACCTGCTTAATAGCTTGTTTGTCCATCTTTGGGACAAAATACATAACTGATTCTGCATATCAGGGATCAGACAGCTTGTTGTTAGGTTTGAGGAGGTATGAAACATTAGATGTCTACACACAGGTCTTGTAATTCACGTAAATAACATATCACTGATTTGCATACGTGGTAATGATGCTTGATAGCGATCCAGATGGGTTCTTTAGGTTTACATCAGGCAAATTTGGCCACCAAGACATCAACATGACGTCACTATAATGCTTTTCAAACCTCTGTAGCATGATTCTGGCTCTGAGACACAGACATTTACACTGCTGAAAGATTACATCGCTGTCGGGGAAGACATCAAGCATGAAGGGACATAGGTGATTCACAGCTGTCAGCATGTCTTCGATTACTACATGCAAGTGCAGGAGAATGTCTCCCAAGCATAATGCTGCTCCCACCAGCCAGCATCCATGGTGTGCTGCACATTTGGAGCTGCCATTCACCTCAATGATGGTTTTTGTGGAGACACCTACCAACCTAGTGTAGCAAAAATGGGATTCACCCAAAGAGCCAACATTTCCATTGATTGATGGTTTATCCGAATGGTCCTGTGCCCATTGCAATCACAACTGATGATGTTGTTGGGTAGACATGTGAACATGTAGGAGTGGTCTGCTGCGGAGCTCCGTGTTCCAGAATTTACAATGAACTGTGTGCTATGGAACACTTGTGCGTGCACCAGCATTGTGCTACAAATCACCATCTATCCACATTGCAGTCAGACATGCCTCCAAACCCCAAGTACTGTGAAGAGTCATGGATGTCTAACCATTTAGCACCTAGTGATAGATAGCTCATGAACATTTGACCAGCACTGCCGCTTTTGAGATGTGTGTCACAGGCTCAGCATAATAATAATCTGCCATTTATCAAAATCACTTATCTCAACTGATTTCCCCATTTGCAGCCCATATCTTCCCTAAAGTGAGCCCCCATCTGCGTCTGCTCTATTTACATATTTTTGTTACTGCATCACATGCCCCCAATGCCACCAGGCAGCATTCAACTCGCAGTGGGCAGTGGTCATAATGTTTTGGCTAATAAGTGTACATTAAGGATCTGACAGCCAACGTGGCCAGCACTATGAGGCTGTTTGCTGATGACGCTATTGTGTATGAGCAAATGTCGCCATTGAGTGACTATAGGAGGATATAAGATGACTTGGACAAAATTTGTGATTGGTGAGATGAATGGAAGCTTACTGTAAATATAAAAAAATGTAGGTTAATGCAGATGAGAAGGAAAAAAAAAATCCCATGATGTTTGAATACAGCATCAGTAGTATGCTGCTTGACAGTCATGTCAATTAAATACCTAGGCATAATGTTCCAAAGCAGTAAAACATGAAACAAGCAAAATTGGTTGTAGGGAAGGCAAATGGACAAATTGGTTTATTGCAAGAATTTTAGGAAAGTGTAGCTTATCTCTAAAGGACACAACACTAGTGTGACCCATTCTTTAGCATTGCTTGAGTGTTTGGAATCTGCACGACATTGGATTAAAGGAAGACATTGAACCAATTCAGAGATTTGTCACCAGTAAGTTTGACCAGCACATAAGTATTATAGAGATGCTTCATGAACTCAAATAGCAACCCCTGGAGGGAAGATGATATTCTTTTCACAAAACACTATTAAACTATTTAGGTACCTCGTACTTGAAGCTGACTTTAGGTCGATCCTACAGTGACCAATTTACAATTCATGTAAAGGCCACAAAGACAAGAGAAATTAGGGCTTGTACAGAGGTATATAGACTATCATTTTTCCTAGCACTATTTGTCAGTGGAACAGGGCAAGAAATTACTAAGGTGGCTTGTGGGGTATGTACGTAATTTTAATCAGCATGATAGATACATTTTTGTACATGTTTACTTTCAAGGAACTTTGTTGTGCTGTTCTTTTTTAATAAAAACAAATACAAAGCTCGTGTGGGGTATGTACGTAATTTTAATCAGAATGATGGATACATTTTTGTACATGTTTACTTTCAAGGAACTTTGTTGTGCTGTTCTTTTTTAATAAAAACAAATACGAAGCTCGTGCTTATTCACTCCATTCCTGGCTGATGAAAGTATCTATTGTAATTATCATCTTTCTCATGTTCCCAGTACCTCGGAAACTCTCTGCCAATTCCATTTCTTTTTATTTGGCATTTATGGTGTGGACATCTTGGAATTCACGAGCATCTATTCTGTTATCAGAAACATTACATTCTCTTCAGACCATTCTGCTGATCAAAGATCTTGAGTTGAAGACAAAAGTTCACTGATGAAACACCAAAATTTAGCTCTTTCTCTCCTGCTCTCACCAATGCAGAGATGATGGAGACTTCGTTTGACAGTTCATCGAAGGACTGATAATGGGCAGAACATGAGTGAACACCTGTGAATGCTAACCAAATGCAACAGAATGGTGTCTGCTTGTGCTCAGCTACTGTTCAGAGCCACAGAGAATTCTTGTTCATTTGTGTCCGCTCCAGTGAAAAATGAGTTTCAGACCTGCAGTCCAGTCTTTTAAGTTTAGCAGGCAGATGGATCAGTCATGTTTTGGGCCAGTATGGTATACAGATGTCTGACACATATCATTTCTAATGAGGCTATTTGAGGGCTGTGCAATTTGATGACAGGATCCTCGAAACTACTGACCTGTCATATAGTCGACATTTGGATGATCATTGGTTGTGTTTCAAGATGACAATGCACAAGTACACCATGGGATATGAATGATGGAGGAAATCAAAGTCAAAATGAGGGCAGCTCAGTCTGTATTATTGTAAAATATTAGGAGAGAGAGAGTCACGGACATGATATGCGAGTTGAGATAGTAATCACAAAAAGAAATACTTTTTTGCTGTGGCAAGATCTTTTCACAAAATTCCAGTCTCCAACTTCATCCTCCAAATGCAAAAACATTTTAATTTTCATAGCACTCACCTTCATAGGGAAAAATGATCGTTATAATAAAACACAACAAATCAGAGGTCACACAGAGCAATTTAAGTGTTACTTTTCCCCACACATTGTTCAAGAGTGGAACGGTAGAGAAACAGTATGAAAGTGGTTTGATAAATCCTCTGTCAGGCACTGATTTGTGAAATTCAGAGTAGTCATATAGATGCAGACATTTCATATCTCATAAGCACGGTGGTTGTGGAGGTCTAGTGGGTAGCGCACTAGACTCCAATCAGGAGGTCCTGGGCTCGATTCCCCATAAAACATAAACGTGGGGATTTTTCCTTGTTCCAGTGACTGCAGGATCGCCCCAGGTGACACCAACCTGCTATCAGATGACTCCTGGGGATGTTTCCCAGGGGTAAAAGGAAGCTGGGGTGATAGGCCATAACCCTCTCCCTGCTAGTGCCACGGTGAACAAAGGCTGCACCCTACCTGCTGTCAGGACAACAGCCCAGTCACTGCCTGCCATCATAGACCTTACTTTAACTTTTATGTTGTATGCGTCTGAACAATTACTTTAACACAGAACAAATACAGAAATGAACAAGACCAGAATAATTAACATATTCTGTTGGATTTTCTGTTGCGGCTATATCATAAATTAAACAACAACAGAAAGACATCTTCAATCAATTTTCTAAAATTCATGACATAAAAGTATTGTATAAATCATTAAAACTCTACTGTACTCTATCGAAATTGTAATACTCCTGGGTAGATGCCAACGTTAGCATGCAGCTAGAGCCAGTGTTGACATGATTTTTAGGCTGTTGTCCACATCCAACTAGATGAACAGCAGACTGGTATGCACACCCCACATCAGTTACATGATCCTCAAACATTTTGAAACATTCTCACACTTTCACACACGATAATATTAGATACATACAGATACAGGGTACATAACTTTCACTCTGGTGTGGGTTGGAAGGGGGGGAGGGGGGGGGGAGGTGGCATGGAAAGGGCATCTGGCCACAATTTACCACTAATACTGCCAAATCCACATTAACATGCTGAGACTGTGATAGCAGGGGATAAAGACTAAGAAAAAGAAAAAGTAAAATGTATCAAAGTTGTGAGGTAAAAGTTTGTGCCCACTGCCAGAAGAAAATTCACTCCAGATTTAATGTTGCAACAGTGCATATGGAGTACATGAAATGATCACATTTACAGATCAATACTGCAAATGCTTCTCAGCTAGCATGTATCGACCCATGCCAAAACACACACATTAGTATGTGGTGTAGCCCTCACTGTTGACAATGCAGGCACTGACTATAGCATTCAGTCGATAGTACAGATGGCAAAAACTGTCCTGAGATAAATTATGTCACACATGCTCAATCTGTTCAGATAGTTATGTAAGAGTTGTTGGTTGACAAGTTGCACGAGTCACTTCTCATCCCATGTTCCCACATGTGCTCGGTTGGAGACAAACTCGTAGAACATGGTGGCCCGGGAAGTCACTGTTCATCTTTCTGAGAACACTGAGTTTTGTGGGCATTGTGTGGGTCAACACTGTACTGTTGGAACAGTACATTACCTTCCAGTTGCAAGAATGCAAAAATAACGGGTGTAACATCATTCTGTATGTACCAAGTGCAGAAACACCACAGACGAATGAGAGTTGTAGTTTATCGCCTGGGGTAGGGCCACTGTATCTTGGACTAATGCACTCTACAAGAGAGTGCTCACCAGATTTATGTCATTTGCTGATACGACCATCACTTGTCTGCAAGCGGAATCTGCTTTCATCACTTACAACCATGGCGTGCCATGCCATCCTCAAAGAGATCCTCTGATGGCACCACTCGAGCCATGCATGTCAGTGCTGAGGCACGATTGGAAGACGGGATAGATGTGTGCACGTCCGTAACGCAACTGGCAATAACTGCTTTGCAACAGTTTGTGTTGACACATCTGGGCCTCACAAGACCTTTTATCTGTGCTGTGGTAGCCGTACGATCTGCAACTGCTGCCCTTTCAGTACAACAATCCTAGTGAGCATCTGTGCTGTGTGGATGTCCAGAACCTCGACTACGTGTGTGAGAATGTTCACGTGACTGCTGATACTAGCAATGTTGCATAACTGACGCAGCACATCCAACTTGTGTGGCAATTCCCCCGAAAGAACCATCCTGCCACTCGGAAGCCCACAATTTGACCCCTTTTTAAACTCACTCGTTGGCTATAAGAATCACGAGTGTGCCTTCCTGGCATGGTTGCCTGCTTGCTTCACATGTCTGCATCACACTGGCTGTGAGCATTTCCTATTAAAGGGTAGACACATATAGCACTCTGATAGCTATGCCATTACACTATCTGTTGGCGGATGACACTGAAACCATTGCCAGTACATCTACTATTCCCAGGTGACATGTGTTGTCATCAGAACAAAATTGACATTGTGTTTCCAGGTGTACAATATAAGCTGTATCAGCAGAAACATGTGACTAAAAAGATGCTAGCCTTACATTATTCTTGCACATTATCATTATCTTTGATGTTAATATGACAAGAAACATGAAAAATGCAATATTGAAAGTGAAGTTCATGGGAGAGATCTATGAACCGTTCAAAGTAAAGACAGGAGTGAGGCATGAGGATGGCCATCACCCACTCTATTTAACTCAGTTTTGGAGAAAATAATCAGGACATGGGACAAAAGAGACAGATGGGTGAAGACTGAACTGTCGCCCTCCAAGTGCCGTGCCAAACAAAGACTGCACTCTACGTGTAGTCAGATCATGTCACACACCACACCATGACTTTCGAAATATATATGCACATGTAGATAAAATGTCTGGCCTTTGCTGATGATATAGCCATCATAACAAATAACAGAAAAGAAGACAAAAAAGCTCTACAAACTCTTTATCAAATCTCAATCCAAACGGGACTACAAATCTCAAATGAAAAAAACTTGTACATTGACACAATGTAAAGAGACAGACACCCACTGGTAACAAAGTATGGGAAGATATCACATGAAGAAAGTTTCCAGTGCCTGGAAGAGATTACACAGAAAATAAGACTGAACTCAACATCCAATGAAAAAAGAATCACAAAACTACATAAGGTATTCAGACTTATATGGAACAATTATAACAAAAGAAGTTTTTCCATCAATGCCAAATTAAGACACTGTAGTACAGTAGTTACCACAGGCCTTGTACACCTCAGAACAACAGCCATGAAGGGAAAAACAAAAATCAAAGAGATGGAAAAACAGAAGGAAAGAGCTACAGGCCAGTTCAGAGAGAGGGGATCTGGATAAACATATTGACAAAAGAACTGTACAAATACAAACAGAGGATTAAAAACAGCACCAGGTAAAGAAGGACAAGGTTCTAGAGACACATACAAATTATGCACAAAAACAGACTTACCAAGAATATTTTTTATATAGTTATGACTAATAAAGTGAAAACCAACTGGGTATAGGAAACCATGGAGGACCTCAAGAAACAAAACATCTCCACAGAAGACATCACAGACAGGAAAAAATACAGAGTAAAAAACTGGAAAACAGAAATTTCAGCAGATATTGAAAGAGAAGAAAATGGGGAAGAACGGTACAGAAGAGAGGAAGAGGAATCACAATGAATATATGAGAAGTTTTTGAAAGACAAATGAAATAGACAGAAAAAAAGCCTTGAAAATTGATGGTGCTCTCCTTAAGGGGGTATTAATTAACAATAATTCAATATAATAATAATAATAATAATAATAATAACAATAACAATAATAAGAAGAACTAAAAGAAAAATATAGACAAAGACTAACAGAAATACTGAAAACAGAATTGACAGCAAGAAACAAGACAAAAGCTATAAATACTTATGCCATACCAATATTGACCTACTCATTTGGAGTAGTGAAATGGAGTAACACAGACCTAGAAGCACTCAATACACTTACACGATCACAATGCCACAAATATAGAATACATCACATACATTCAGCAACAGAAAGATTCACATTAAGCAGAAAGAAAGCAGGAAGGGGATTTATCGACAGAAAAAAACTACATTATGGACAGGTAGACAATTTAAGAAAATTCTTTCTAGAATGAGCAGAAACTAGCAAAATACACAAAGCAATCACTCATATAAATACATCGGCTACACCACTGCAACTTCATAACCACTTCTACAACCCTTTAGATCACATAACATCAACAGATACGAAGAAAGTAAATTGGAAAAAGAAAACACTTCATGGCAAGCACCCGTATCATCTAACACAGCCACACATCGATCAAGACGCATCCAACACATGGCTAAGAAAAGGCAATATATACAGTGAGACAGAAGGATTCATGATTGCAATACAGGATCAAACAATAAACACCAGGTATTACAGCAAGCATATTATTAAAGATCCCAATACCACAACGGATAAATGCAGACTTTGTAAACAACAAATAGAAACAGTAGATCACATCACAAGCAGATGTACAATACTAGCAAACACAGAATACCCCAGAAGACATGACAATGTCGCAAAAATAATACATCAACGGCTTGCCTTACAACATAAACTTTTAAAACAACATGTTCCTACATACAAGTATACACCACAAAATGTACTGTAGAATGATGAATACAAATTATACTGGAACAGAACCATTATAACAGATAAAACAACGCCACATAACAAACCTGACATCATACTCACCAATAAAAAGAAGAAATTAACACAACTAATCGAAATATCCATACCCAATACAACAAATATACAAAAGAAAATAGGAGAAAAAATTGAAAAATACATCCAACTGGCTGAGGAAGTCAAAGACATGTGGCATCAGGATAAAGTTGACATTATACCAATTATACTATCAACTACACGAGTCATACCACACAATATCCACCAGTACATCAACGCAATACAGCTACATCCAAACATATATATACAACTACAGAAATCAGTAATTATTGACACATGTTCAATTACCCGAAAGTTCCTAAATGCAATATAACACATACCATACAGTTGAAAGGAAGTGACGCTTTATCAAGGTCCACGTCACTTTCCATTTTTAACCAGACTTAACGTCTGAGGAAGTAAAGAATAACAATAATAATAATGACACTGTCTCTGTCTCAAGAAATTGATCTTCGAAGATCAGCTGAAGTTATCTCCCATGTCTTACTCTGCCTCTGTCCATGTGAATAACAGTAAAATTTAGGCTTATTTGGGAAAACAGCATCAAAGAAGTTGTTTATTACAAATGGAACAACAGTATTATAGATTGCACATGACAAAGATTTATTGTCACAAATTGATGTTATCACCACTCTTGATAAATCCTGTTAATACAGTACAATAAAAATAACAACACCCGATAAATCTCTGTACACACGCCACATTACCACAAGTGAAAACTACATGGAGTGGAAACAGGGAGATACTACGATGCAAAATTGTTTCCATCTTATGACCTTTTTGTTGTTGCTGTGGTAGTCTGAAGATTGGATTGCTGCAGCTCTCAATACTAATCTATCCTGTGCAAGCCTCATCACCTCCACCTCTACATATCTATTACAACACCCACCCGTTTAAACCTGCTAGTTGTCGTGAAGTCTTGATCTATTTCTACAGTTTTTATACCCCTTCCCTTCCAACACACACACACACACACACACACACACACACACACACACACACACACACACACACACTAGCCACCAAGGAAGAGCCTACAGCTTTGATTCAACCCCCTCCCCCCCCCCCCCCCACCCCCCCCCCAGTCGTACCCTCATACCTCCCTAACTATGCTTTGTTCGATACTCCATCTTCCACAATCGCAACGAATTCCTCCATCCTCCATGAGATATATGCATCCTAAGCACCAATCCTGTAAAACTGTTGTCAACCTTTCTGCCACAACTCTTAGCCCTGCAGACGTCTTGGTACTTTCTAAAGGCCTCACCTTTAGCCCAAAACCTAAATTCAAGTGTGCTGGACTTGCAAAGGACCTTCTTTCCTTACCTAATCTCTGCAGCTGAAATTTCTTCAATGTGCGTTATGGAGGTATGAGGGTATGACTGGAAGAGGCGGGGGGGGGGGGGGGGGGGGGGGTTGAATCAAAGCTGTAGGCTCTTCCTTGGTGGCTAGTGTGTGTGTGTTGGAAGGGAAGGGGTATAAAAACTGTTGAAATAGATCAAGACTATGCTCCAGACTGAATGCGGAAAGGCATAATCAGTCTTAAATGATGATGATGATGCATCCCACTAATAACAGCCAACAAAAACCTCACATAGAACCTTGCTTAAAACAGTTCCAGCCTCCCTCCCACCCTGAACCTCCCATTCCAGCCAGTCATCTCTTGGTTATCTTTCAGGAATTCATCACTTCTAACCCGGCCTTACTTTCCTTTCCTAAATCCTCCCTAGTGAGACCAACATCACTCCTATCTAACACACAGCTACCCATATCCTTAAAATCAATCCGTGCCTTATCATCTTTCCTACAGATAAAAGCTTCATCACAGTGTTCATGAATCATAGTGACTATGTGGCTGAGAGTCTTCACCAACTTTCTAACACCTCTGCATACAAACCTTACAACCATGATCACATCCGTGAATTCCAACAAGACTCCAGCAGCTCTCCAAGACCTTAAGTCCATCCCATAACCTGACTCCTGGATCTATCTCCTCCCTCACACCACTCCTTCCTTTTTACCTATTCGCCAACCCAACTACACAGGTCTCTCCACTTGCCCAACTGTGGCTGGGTACAATCCTCCCACTGAAGATCACATGCAAACCATTGTCTGTAACCTCCCATCCTACAGTGAAGACAATGCTTACTTCCTTCACCGCCTTTCTGCAGTTCCTGTTTTGCTACCACATGACTCCTTGCTGGTTACTATGGATGCAACATCATTTTACAACATCCCCCATGCCCATGGCCTCACTTTCCAAACATCCTCCTGATACCAAACCCACCACCTCTTTCCAAATCCCCTTCCCCAAACACATCCTGACTCACAATTATTTCACTTTCGAAGACCAAGTCACAGGGTGAAATGCCTAAAGCTCGCACCACAAGTATGAAGTGCTATTGATTTGCGGCTTTGACTGAATGGATTGGTAGACAGGGACTCATTACTGTTACCCAATCAACAGATTGTAAAAATCCTTTCTTGTGCAGATGTACACTTTTTAAATGAAACTGTGCTTACTGACATTAACAAACTAAAAATATGGTAAATCAGAATGTCAGTGGGGTTTGTTGCAGGATTCTAGTACAGGTTGTCAATGAGATACAGTATTTTTAAAAGTTTCCACACCAATACTAGTTTGTGCCACTCAATCTGGGTAGTTGCTAGGTATGATGTTGTTTGCTTACAGTGTGTTTGTGTGTGTGTGTGGGTAGTTGCTAGGTATGATGTTGTTTGCTTACAGTGTGTTTGTGTGTGTGGGTAGTTGCTAGGCAACCTCTTCAACCAGTTATGTGGAAGTCATAGCCTAACTCTTAGCAACATAACAGATGAAACAAGTAGTTGATCCACATGTTACCTCTTGCACAATCGCATGTGGAAATGGCATTAATCGGGCAAGTGTCCTATGCATTCTCCATTGATGTAGGTGTATCCCTTTCTATAAAGAGCTGCATGGAATTGATCAAGAGAATTGTGTTAACTTCCATACATGGGCATTAAGACAGGATACTCCAGATGTATCATGTATCTTGTTTAGCGGTGAAGGAAATTTTAACAATCGTGGCCTCGTAAAGTGCTGAAATAAGCACAATTGGTCTGTTAACAATTGTCTTTGGCTGTGGCAGGTGGAATCTCAGCATCCTTGGAGTGTAAATGTGTGGTGTGAGGCAGTGAACCATCAGCTCATAGGCCCGTTTTTCTTAGAAAGAACACTGAATGCGCACAAGTATCACAGCCTCCTAACAAATCATCTTCCACGGATGCTAGAAGAGATTCCTCTGCAGACTAGGAGCAACTTGTGGTACCAATACGATGGCTGTACAACCCACAGTGCACGATGTACAACATGGCTTCACAAACTGTTTACAAATCATTAGATTGGATGCAGAGGACCTGTATCTTGGTTGATCCATTCGCCAAATTTCATGCCTGGAGCCTTTTTTTCTATGGGGAAAGCTGAAAGACTGTCTACAAGGGCATACCAACTACATCTGATGATATGCAATGATGTATTACTGCAGCCTGTCAGATTGTCCCTGCTGAAATACTGGTATGTGTGCAGCAGTCTTTCCATACCAGAATGGGAGCATATACTGGTGCTGCCAGTGGTCATTTTGAACACAGCCTGTGATGGTCAATTGTCTCATTACTGGTCACAATCCACATAACTAGTGTATGGACTTGGACTGTTCTTTGGTTTGTGCTACCGCAGCTAATGTACAAGTGTTGGTGTGGGAACTTTACAGCTAATGTACAAGTGTTGGCGTGGGACCTTTTCAAAATATGATATCTCATGAATGGCTCACACTAGACTCCTGCAACAAACACCGCTGATAGACTAATTTACCCTACTTTTAGTTAATACCGATAGGCATAGTTTCATTTAAAAAAGTTTATGTTTGCACAAAAAATGCACTTTCTAATATCACTACAACCTGTTGGTTGGTTACTAGCATAAGCCCCCAACTACCAATCCATTCTGTGAAAACCACACGTCAATAGCACTTTCCATTTCTGCAATGTTTGTGGTGCAGGTTTTAAGTGATTATCCCTGTATAAACAAATCTGTAGTACTGCCATGGGTACTCGCATGGTGCCATCCTATACCAGCTTTTATATTGGCCATCAGGAGAAGTCCTTCCTATCCTGTCAACACCTAAAACCCATTGTCTGATTCAGAGTAATTGAGACATTTTCATGATCTGGACTCATGGTATAGACTGCTTCTTCCATAACCTAAAAACCTACTCCCAAATCATCTTAACCTGATTATTCTCAACTCAATGCGCCATATCACTAGACATCGATATCCATAAATACATGTCAAGTGGACCAACCACCAACAGTACCTCCCTCCACTTTGACAGCCGTCACCCATTCCATGTCAAAAAGGCTCTTCCATGCAGCCTTGTCACACGTGGACTCCCTATCCCCAGTGGAAAGCAGGAGTTGTCTAAATATGGCAATAGCACTACCAGAGCCACAGTATCCTATCCGTCTCATTCATAAATAGATCTCCCGTGCCATCTCCTCATTTCACACCTGTAACCCTGCTAACCAGACAATGGTCAGCACTCATCTAATCACCCAGGCCTTGAAAAGCTCAACCACATCCTTCACTGGGGCTTTGGCTATCTCAGATGGGGTATACTGTACTCAAGATACTACCCTATTCCTGCAAAGTAATGTTCCACTGCCCACACAATCTAGAGAACATCCTTGTCCGCCCCTAATCCTGTGAGTGACCCAGGTGCAAGACCTGTCCCACAGATCCACCCACCACCTCCTACAGCAGTCCAGTCGCAGGAATCTCCCACCATATAAAAGGCACGATCATGTGCAAAAGCAACCTGTTAAAAATCAGCTATGCTGCAATTACCATACAATTTTCCATGTAGGGATGACAAGTAACCAACTGTTCACTCGCAGTAATGTCCAGCACCAAACTGTGGCAAACCACAGACTTGACATTGCAGTTGCCAAGAGGCTGTACACCACTTCAACAACTGCTTCACTAGACATACCATTTGGATATTCCCTTCCAGTGCAAGTTTCTCTGACCTACGCAGGTGGAAATTGTCTCTCCAGCACATCTAGTGCCATCCACCTGACCTAAACCTCTGCTAATTTGTTTCCCACTGTATCACTTCACCTTTTCCCTTCTCTCTTCTGTACCCACCAATCTTTTCCCATTCAGACAATGTACTGTCTTCTCCAATCACTCTGCCCCCCCCCCTCCCCCCCACCCCACCCCCCCCCCCCCCCGCCCCAACCCCCCCACCCCACCCCGTGCAGCTACTGCGGGTGTGTACATTTGGGTGTTTGTGTGGTTTCCAAACTAAACCATGTGCATTTTAGATATGTTAGATCCATATACTTTACCTGAAACTAATTCTCTGAGGTACTGAGACTACTGCTTCCTGGCTCTATTTTCAGCTAACACAGAAGTATTGTCTACAAACAAAAGTGTATGGACAGGATATTTACCAGTGAATCATTCACACGGGACACCAAAAAGACTGTTGTGTGGCATGTAGACAACCCCCGAGATGGTCCACCAAGGCAGTGTGACTGCAGGAGCATACAGCAAAAACTCTACACAAAAGATGGTCCAGCACTTCTCAGAGCTTACAGTCAAAAATTATCAGGCAATGTGTCCATATTATGCAAATTAACGTAGGATTAACAAGTGACAAATGCAGTTACCAAAGCAAATTAGATGATGAGCATGCCGTCAGTATTATAGCTCTATAGGAAATGCATTTAGGTGATAATTCAGAAGCTACATGCAAGATTACGCAATATAAAGCAATATCAATACTCCTCTCAATTGTTAGGTGCTACCACAATAAATGAAAAAAGAAACAGCTCTTGGATTATGCTGGCTTAAGCTGTCAGAAAATTAGTGATGTAGAAGTAATTAGAATAAAACTCAAAGGCCTGGTTATTACATCAGTCCACAAATCACCTAACGGAAAGTGTCTGACACTAGTCTTACACACAGCAACTAGACAGCACGTATATGTTTAAGATTTTAATTCCAAAACACAACCCGGAGATACATAAATAGAGACAAAAATAGAGAACCATTGTTCGAATGGATCAACACACAAGAAATTATCTAAGTTTGATGCCAAGGAATTTAAAACGTTTTGGGCAGGCAGATGGAAACTGATACAAAACCTTACCCATCCATCTTTTCCACTGATGAGAACAAATTACCACTGAATCACTCAATAGTAGTACTGAAACATTTTTCAAGGAGTGTACATTGGCTCACAAAAGTTATCATTGGTGCTGAAATATCAGTTACAAAATACATTGATAAACCCACATGGAAATTTGAAAAAGCTAACTCGATACAATACACCCAGGAAGTGGCGTCGAGTATGCAAGCAGTAGTAAATCGTGCCGTAGAAAATCGTATTACATTTAGTTTAAAGTGCATAGTCTGCCAAAACAGTATTCATAGCGGTATTTGTTTGTGCTCTTTTCCACATATATGGATCCATCTATCGTGTATGAACAACAGAAAAGTGATAAATCCGAATTGTGTATGTGGCTTTGTTAAGTGCAGTGGTCAAAAAAGTGCAGTCAAGATGTATAATGCTGGTACTGAAGAACTCATCTCTGATGTGCTGAAAGAAGAACTCGCAATAGCTAAAAAATATATGAATGACATCGAATCGTTAATTAATTCTTTGAATGTCGATTTTAATCCTTTTGTGAAAAATGTACAAAGTGAAAACTACAACACTCTCAAAGAAACCGTTACTGAAATTCAAAGTGCTCCAATATCTGCTATAGTTACGAAAAACTCGTTTGCGCCCATTGCACAAGAGAAACACCGACAAATGAAATTATTGAGAGAAGACGAGACAAAACCAAAAGTTTATATCTTTGCAGACAGCCATGGACGAGATTTAGCCACTATTCTTACGAATATGCAATCTAAATTTTCCGTTACTGCCACAGTAAAACCCGGGGCTCCTTTCCAGCAAATAATTAAAGATTTAAGCCCTCAACCAAACGATGTTTGTGTAATTATTGCTGGAGCTAACGATGTTTATAAAAATGAGTCGAAAAATGCAATCACAGCATTGCGAAATGCACTGGAAAGAATCTCGCCAAGAAAAACAATCATCGTTAGCATCCCATATAGACATGACCTAATAAACAGTTCATGTGTAAATAATGAAATCAAATTCACAAACAGAATGTTTCAAAAGGTATGCAAAGCATTCAAGGACGTGAAGTTTTTGGACAGTAATTCCGAAGAGAGAAACCATTTTACTCGGCATGGAATGGACAGGAACTGGCTAGGAAAACGTGTACTCGCTAAAGCATTATTAGCAGAAACATTCAAACTATTTGAAAACACCACTCCTCCAATCATTCTAAAAGCACCTGTGCCCATTGAAACTGTACCATTGGAAGAAATACATACAGTGTCGTCAAAATACTCCTTCAAACCTAATGGAACAGCTGAAGGGAAGACTTCATATGCAGCAGCACCTGTATGTGAATCAACACAAACAGGTCTTTTATACAAAAGCAAGACAGCACCAGCAGTTACAACTCAAGTGGGAAACGTTAGTCCACCGCCAACTTGTGAAGCAGCAGCATTTAAGGAGGAAGAACAGTCATCAATAGCAGAAACAGCAACACCAACCCCCACAGGATCAAGTGTACAAGCCGACAGTGTAGAAACCTCACCAACAGGAGATCCACCCTCTATGGCAAAAAGGAGCACAGTAGTGACTGCAGCTGCTCCACATAGGATGTGCCTGAGATCAAGAAAGTCCTCAGCTGCAAATGGGGATTTTTTATGGTACTGGGGCAGAAGGGGGAAGGTTCCAATCAGAATGTAAGTAATATAGTTAATAACAACAAATGTGGGTGTTACCAGCACAACAGCTCCCTCTTCCCTGCAGAAAACTGTTCCTGTAATACTGGTATATCAAAAGTAATAAAACTCAGTCCTAGCAATGGTAACACCACAACTAATCATGTAATTAAAAATGAGCTCAAAATTTTTCACCAAAATATTCAAAGCCTGCTCTGTAAGTTAGACCAATTTATTGTAAATATTGATGAACCAACAGGCGCAAATTGTGCTCATATTCTCTGTCTGACAGAACACCATATCACTTTTGGCATTGAAATGCTCAATATACCAAATTATGGTTTAGCTACCTCATTTTGTAGAAAGCATATGTGCAAAGGTGGGGCAGTTATTTATGTGAAAAACAGCCTGTCCTTTGATACAATAGATGTAGAGAAATATTGTGTAGAGAAAGACTTTGAGGCATGTGTCACAGAAATAGTAGAAGGTAACAAGAAACTGGTAATCGTAGCAGTATACAGGGCTCCATCTGGTAATTTTAAAGTATTCATGAAACAATTAGATTCTGTGCTATTGTATCTCACAAGAAAAAATAGGGACATTATAGTGACTGGAGATTTTAATATAGATTTCCTAGGAAGCTCATCTTCTAAGACAGAGTTTGCAAACTTAATGCATACCTACAACCTTGTCTCCACTGTCAGTTTTCCCACAAGAACTACTGCCACTTCCAGCACTCTAATAGACAATATCTTTGTAGATATGAGTAAAACTAATCACATCAAAGTTGAAAAAGTCATAAATGGACTCTCTGATCATGATGGGCAAATACTCACAATTGACAACTTTAATACAAATCAGAACAAAGCTAGTGCACAGTGGAAAACCATTAGAAACATGAATGAGGAAAATATCCAAAAATTCAAATCATGCATTCGGGAGACTGACTGGAGGTATGTTTATCTTGCAAATGATGTTAATACAAAATATAATTTATTTACTGATGAATTATCAGATATATTTGAAAATGTCTTTCCAAAAAAGGTCTGTAGACTACAGAACAGGCAATCAAGCAAAAAACCATGGCTCACCAAGGGCATAAAAATATCATGCCAGAGAAAAAGGGAACTGTATATAATATCTAGACAATCCAATAATCCCCTGCAGATGAAATATTATAGGACATACTGCAAAATCTTAACTAAAGTCATTAAAAAATCTAAAAGTATGTGCATGCAATCTAAAATTAACTGTTCAAACAATAAAATCAGAACAATTTGGAATGTAATAAAGAGGGAAACAGGTACTTCACCATCTGACAATGAAAAATCTGCTGTCCTAAAAATTAACGATTTGGAAATAACTGATAGTAAACAGATAGCAGACACATTTAACAACCACTTTCTAAGTGTCACCTCTCAAATAGGTTCAGTGGTGACCTAAGAGAAGCTTTAGATATTCTGAAACTTAACCTCCCACAATGTTTTAATGATATAAATGTAACACCCATAACTGTTAATGAAATAAAAAAAATAATTCACTCATTGAAAAGTAAAGGATCTTCAGGTATAGATAACATCTCTAATAAACTGTTGAAAGCCTGCAGTAATGATGTAAGTGTAGTACTTGCTCACATTTGCAACATGTCTCTTTATGAGGGAGTTGTTCCAGAGAGAATGAAATATGCCACTGTGAGACCTCTTTTCAAGTCTGGCGATGCTACAGATGTAAAAAATTATCGTCCTGTCTCTCTCTTAACAACATTCTCAAAGGTTCTTGAAAAGGCAGTGTATAACAGGATTGTGGCACATCTTGATAAACTTAATATTATTAACCACAGACAGTTTGGTTTTCAAAAAGGGGTTTCCACAGAGTGTGCCATATATTCACTCACAAATGATGTCTTGGAGTCTATTAATAGTAAGAAGTCACCAGTTAGTGTCTTCTGTGATATTTCCAAGGCCTTTGATTGTGTAAACCACAAGATACTCTTGGAGAAGGTCTATCATTACGGAATCAAAGGGCCTATAGGTAACTGGCTAAAATCATATCTTCAAGACAGGAAACAAAAGGTGGTTCTACATGGCTGCAACAAAGGATCTCCTAATCTAGTGGATTCTGAATGGGGCAAAATTCAGCATGGAGTTCCCCAGGGATCTGTCCTTGGACCCTTGCTGTTTTTAATATATGTTAATGATTTACCCCTGTCCATTAGTAAAAATTGTGAATTCACAATGTTTGCTGATGATACAAGCATTGTCGTTGATGGTCAGTCTACTGCTGATATGGAGACTGATGTTAATGATATACTCAGAGAAGTTACAGCTTGGTTTTCAATTAATTCTCTTTCAGTTAATATTAAAAAAACTATTTTTATACAGTTCCACACAAAAATAAAACTCTAGAAAGTATAGTAATTGCTCATGACAACCAGGAACTAGAACAGGTGCAATCCACTAAATTCCTGGGGGTTCACATTGACAGTAGGCTCAACTGGGAACAGCATGTGTCCCTTACTCTAAAAAGGCTTTCATCAGCAACTTTTGCTCTAAGAATAATTACTCATTTTGGGGACATCAACATTTTAAAATCGTCTTACTTTGGGTACTTTCACTCATTAATGAGTTACGGAATAATATTCTGGGGTAATTCACCAGCCTCAAAAAAAATCTTAAATGCTCAGAAGAGAGCAGTCAGAATCATGTGTGGGGTTCCTCCACGAACCTCATGTAGAAAACTTTTTATACAGTTAGGTATTCTGACCACAACATGTCAGTACATATAGTCTCTGATGAATGTAGTTAATAAAGACTATGCTCAGTATGAAACAAATTGTTCATACTATAACTACAATACTAGAGGTAAAGATGATCTACATGTTGAACTAAAAAATTTAACACTTGTACAGAAGGGAGTAAAGTATGCGGCTATAAAGACTTTTAATGCATTGCCTAATTATATTAAATGTACAATAGAAAATGAAACGCTGTTCAAAGGTATGTTAAAAAAATACCTGCTCGACCATCCACTGTACTCGTTAGATGAATTCTTTTCCAGAAGTAATGCCCTCCCTTAATAATAGATGTATTTAGTTATTAGATGGATGATACAATATTATGTTAATGTTATAGTGTTAATGTTATAGTTATAATGTTATGTTGAGAATTGCTATACTAGTTTAATGACAGCTTGTAATATCTATATCATTGAATTATATTACTATTCTGTAGCATTAATTGTATTTGTACAATTGTATTGACATGTTCTACATTCAGGCAAATCACTCGCATGTACGGATCTATGGAATACGCATATCAAATAAAAAATAAAAACAACCCGCACTGGACACCTCAAAAGGCAGAACATTGGGAATTATTGTAGATGTAGCTAAATGGAATATCTGAAGGGAGGTAACAAAATAATGTGTACTAGGATGGGACAAACCTGCCCAAGTCCTCTACAAAGGATACCAAGGGTCTAAATAATGTTTTGATAACATTTTGTATTTAAAAATATTTGTGTGTATAAATTGTTCATGTTGATGTAAATTTGACAATTTAAGAAATGGTCATGCTTAGGAACAATGTAAGAAATAGGTGTTATGTAAAAGCCAGTGTGCTTTTGTTTGAAACGAAAATAGCTGTGGGGAGTGGAAAAGGTGCGAAAGGCGAATTGGCGTGCTACCTTGAGCAAGTGTGGGAAGTAAGTCACACAGTCTGTAGGCGGCAGTGATTGAGGTAACTCCTTTGTGGAGCCGAAGCTTTGCCTGCAAATTTCCATAAAAATGCCTTGGTTGAAGACTGCAAACAGCTTACAGCATAGCTGCGAGTTGTTGAGCTACTGTATGTAAAACTGAATGAAGCCAAGAAGAGAAATTGAGCCCATACAGCAAGAAACTTGCAGGCCATAGTGTGGGTAGTGTAGCCGTCATAACTGTTCGCCAAACCCGAGCATATAGCCACCAGATAAGATTTTTTTCTATTTTTACCTTTGTACAGCATGAACCATTAATTTAAACTGTGATTTAATAATCATTCTTGAAATTTATGGAAACTGGCTCACCCTGTCATTTCATCCTAATCATACATCCGTATAGGGTTCCTTCCTGGTGTTTGATTGATCCGAGTGTCCTGTTTTACAGACTTATGAAGTGCCAAGTTAATATAAAGAGGAACCATTTAAATTGCTTTAGTGTAAATAATAAAAATGTTTTCTTAACTATTGCAAAGTGTTATAGTTTGCTTACATAAAATTCAATCAGAGTGAAGTGCCAAGTTAATATAAAGAGGCACCATTTAAATTGCTTTAGTGTAAATAATAAAAATGTTTTCTTAACTATTGCAAAGTGTTATAGTTTGCTTACATAAAATTCAATCAGAGTGAAGCCAAGTTACTAGAACCTGTTAGATGGCTATACAGAATTAGTTCAAAGAATAATAGCTTTTGAAAGTAAATTCCACCAAGAAAGAGGTTTTCTTTAAGTGAAATGTTCAGTTAAAAAGTGTGTGCTTTAGTGTCTAAGTATTTAAGTTTCTTGATTATGGAAAGTGCTTTTCTAAAGGTTGTTCCCCCCATCCCCGGCTAATTTTTTTTACCTTCCTTGAAGTTATCTACTGGGCTTTTTCTTTTTTTAAATCATAATGTATAAAGATGTAGCCCAAAATTGTTTAAGTGGGGTAATTTATTCGAAGAGCCAAACTAAACAGTAGCAAGAAAGTAGGCAAAATTCACATTTCTGCTTCTCCAATACTTCACTATTTCATTGCCAGGATAGGTTGGTGACCATTAAGTACATGTTTTAAACCACTAAATGAACTTGGAAATGAGTTGCCCTAGCTTCAGTATATTATTATTCATACTGTGTTTCTATCTAGCCACTGGGTAAGATCTTAGGAAAAGAAGTGAATAGTCCAATTTACTTATCCATTAGACGCAACACACGGTAAATCCTGTAAGAAGGATAACTCTATTGATTATCTTTTCCTATAAACAGGACTATCCGTCCACAGTGTATTTTATTTGGAAACTAAACTAAATTTTAGTAAGAGGGTTATACGTGGCAACATAGAGACAGGGTTTCTGTTATTTACATAAAAGCTTACTAATATCATAATGGTAATGTTACAAGGTCCTATTAATGTGTGGTCATCACATTTGTTAAATGTCTCACCACATTCCTATTGAAACTATTTACTCTTCTTGTAAATAACACCTATGACAAATTTATACAAATGTCCACTAAGACTTTGCTCGTCAACTTTCATTTAGGTAACAGCGATCTTTTAGATGTATTTAAATCAGTACTGTTAAGAAATACTGACTAGCTTTATTTTCAAGAATCTCAAGTTTAAGTTATACATACTGTTATCCTCCAATAAGAATCATTGGCCGATTCTTCATCTTTGACAGGTTCAGCATGCCTGCAATGCAAAACATTACCTTTTGTATTAACACATGAAATCCAATTTTTAAATTTAATAAATGCTTATACAAACATAAAGTTTCTTCAAAAAATGTATTTCTGACAACTTCCTGTCACAGATAATTTTCACTGAATGTTTCAACCCAGTTATATTGCTGATGAGAAGCAAATGTTGATCTTTTCCCTCTCTTCCTTCACCATCTCCTGTTTTGTTCACCTTGACATATTTCTACCAAACAGACTACCCCAATGGATCCACTGCTTATATTTAACACACAGTAAATTCAGTGCAAATATTTCCTTAACACAGGATGTGCATTGATGAGCTTGAATTAATCAGAAAAATATAAACAGATACTAACCATTCCACAGCTCTTACAAAATACTTGCATTAAGTAATCATCAAAGCTACTTTTTGTACAGCAAGAGGACTAACAGTCAAAATGGTGCTACATGCTACAGGCAGTGCAATACAATTTATTTTACTCATTGCTACAGCAATAAATGTACTTATAAAAATATTCAGACTTAGACTATAATCAAATACAGAGAGAGAAAATATTCTAACTAAAGAGATATAGCAGCCATAGGCAGAAACAAATAAAAAAACTGATACTAATCTTAGCTTTGAGGACCAAAAGTTTCTTCATCTGGAAAATGTAAAAAGAGAAATGAGACTGTTCAAGAAATAAGGATGATAATTTAGGATCTTGAGTCATGGAAGATGGATGGTTAAATGAATGAAAAAACTAGACTGGACATGATGAAATTCAGATGCGAAAGAGCAGCAGATGATGTAATTTTAAATGCTGAGAAATAAGATCTCTTCAAGAGGAGCCACCAAAAGGTCAAATAAGTGAAGAACAAGCTGAAAATACCGGTAAATGGGCTAAAATGGCGGCAAATAGATAAACGAAACAGAAAGATAGTGCTGAAGAACAGGCAACCAAACAACAACAACAACAACAACAATAACAATAACAGCACATTGTAGCAATATATAATAGCAGTCCCACAACATCTGGAGGACGATTTTCCACTAACAGAACAATAAATTCATGAAGCCATCAAATCATTCCAAAACTTCAAAGCAACAAATGAAGACTCCACTACAGCAAAATTATTGAAATAGTCAGAACACACAAATGATCTACAACTGCTGTTTGAGAACATTTGGAAAGCTGAAGAGATTATTGAAAGCATTAATCCACAGCTATGAAAAAAAGGGGACACACAAAATGTCAACAATTGCAGAGATGCCTGACTTCTGCCAGTGGTATACAAAATATTATCAAAAATTCTCTGGACAGAGTTGTAGAAACTTTAGACAAATAACTGGGAGAATCTCAAGGAGCTCTAGAAAGGGAAGACCCTGCACAGAACAGATGTTTATTAGAAAATTGATAATTCTCCACAGACTGTTAATCACCAAACCAATAATAGTATCACGTATTGGTTTCAAGAAAACATTTGATTTGGTAGGCAGAGAAATTATGGGTAAAATCATCAAAGAATTTTGTGTTAAAGCAAACATAATCCTCAAAACACTAGCAAATAGGGTGACTGAAGCTAAATTTATGGGAGAAGTATCTCAACCATTTGAAATAAAAACTGGTGTTAGACAAGGGGACAGTTTATCACCTTTACTGTAACACTACATTCTAGAAAAAATAGAAAGTTATTGGAATTTGGAGAAAAAAATCACAAAATTGAACCAATAGTTTTAGGACGAAAAACAAATGGAATTAAGGTAAACTGCCTGGCTTCTGCAGATGATTCTGATATACTTTCAAAAAATCTGACAGACAGTTATTAAAACAAATCTTTTGGAAGAAATAGCAAAGAGAGCTGGTCCCAAAATTTCAGCCAAAAAAACAACATTGATGACAATTTCAAACAATGCATCAACATTCTTAGAAAAACAAAAATGTAAAATAGCATTAGTAAGTAAATTTAAATATATTGGACAAACTGTACAACAAAATGGACTAGAAGAATTAACAGTAGATGCAAGAGTCAGCAAACTGGAGAGAGCAAATCGTTTGACAAAGGATATTTACAACAAGAAATGTACAACTAAAAAAAACAAATTTAAACACTATCCCACAGTGGTATGACCAGGATGTTTACATGGATGAGGATGCCTAATGATGAACTATAAGCTGGACAGAACAGAGGTTCCACAAAGGAGCATTATTAGAAAATAATGGTTGCAATACAAGCTACAGATGGCTGGAAAATGAGAAGTAATGAGGAGATATACAAAAATTTTGAGAAAATATCAGAAGTAATGGCTAAAAGAAGATTAATCTTTTTTTAGAGACCTCTACTGAATGAGTAGTTCTGGAAGAAGGAATCAATGATAGCATGGATTACAGAAATAAGAAAGAAACAACATCAAACAATCAGAAATAATAGAAAGAAACCTTTTTACAGATAAAATACTGAATTTAAAAGGATCATCACCTCTCCAAGATCAAAATTAATTTCATCCCTCTCAATAAGACCGTGAAAACTGGAAATAAAATTCATAAATATGATATTGCGAAGCTCAAAATCAATCAAAACATATTGGAACAATGCCACCAGTAACTGACAGTTGAATCCCATAAATGGGCAGACATTGACTCCATGATCCAACAAGCAGCTAATACTAAAATCCTGACAGCTAAAAAGAGGAATCATACATGGTGGAATGAGGTTTGTGGTGAGGTGGTGGGCCAAACAGCAAGTGCATGGAAAAAGTGGAACTCTACCAGGAGACCTGATGATTTTGATGTATTCCATGAAGTTCGAAAATATGCAGCCAGAACTCTACTGCATGAGAAACAGCAGTTAGAACAGATCGATCAGCGTTTCCAGATAAACAATGTCAGAGACTTCTATCAGACGTTCAAATCGAATTTGAAAGGATACCAAGCCCCTAGTTTTTGTTTTAGAGACGAAAATGGAAAGCTCAGTGTTGTGTACATAGTTCCGCGTATTCAGCGCGTACACAAATTTCCCACTAGAGTGCGCCCCGCTAAGCACAACAGCGCAGGCGCAGCACTCGTCCATCTCCCCACTACGAGATGGCGCTGCCATAGAGACGGACCAAATTCTGCTTCCGCCGATCCGCGTATTAATATGTAACGCAGCCAATGAGATTGCTGCTAACATAGAACACTTTCTCCTCGCGCATCACACTCACGCAGTGATACATGAACGTGCGAGGTATTATAACGGGTGTAAAGATCTTCGATCAGTCAGTCTGCATTTGTCTGCACCAGTCTGCATTAGTCTGTACCAGTCTGCATTAGTCTGTACCAGTCTGTACGAGTTCTACAATTGTCTGTGCCAGTCCATAGTCAAGATCCAGTCTGCGCCTAATAAGATTACCATATTCCTGTACATAGCCATGAAGATAAATGTATAGACACTTTTGTCAAGTATCCGAGATATATGTAAGAATAAGATTAACGTACCAATACCAAAGGAACTTCAGATTGTCAATTGTAAATAGCATCCAGAACCAAGTTAAATAATTTTTATATTTGTTATTATTTTAATAAATGTGTGTGAAAATTAATCAAGTTCTATTTAAAGTTGGTCACCATCAATCTGCTACTCTAAGTGTGCAAGTGGCATTTCTATCGTCTGACCTAATGGCAGAAGATAAACATGCCATGATAAGACCACGAGACATATTGCTGACACTCGCTTACTTCGTTAGAGCAACAAGTCAAATAATCTGATGGTGTGTGTACTGAAGGTCTTACAGTACGCACACCACACTCGGCCTGACCAACAAAGAGAACTGCAAGATAATGTCTCGTTACTTTGAAAACCTACTTAATTGTGATGAACCGAAAGAAAGATTCCCTGTATGTGCCCCAATCCACAAACTACCCCTCATCTCCATCTAGTAAAGAGGAGACCAAAGAGATCATCAACAACTTTAAGAATAATAAGGCAGCTGGAGAGGATTCAATAGTGGTGGAACTACTGAAGCTGGCAAATAATGAAACTCTAGATATACTAGTCCAACTTTTTGAGGAGATCTGGAGAGCTGGGATGATACCAACTGAATGGCAGTCAGCTTTAATCCATCGTATACACAAAAAAGGTGATAAATAGAATGTCAATAACTATAAGGGTACCTCATTAGTATCTGTTCCATATAAGATTCTCTCCAAAGTGATACAGAATAGAATAGAAGATCATTGTAACCAACTGATTGGGGACTATCAAGCTGGTTTCCGAAAGGGCGATTCTTGCGCAGAACAGATCTTTAACTTGAAGAACATGATCAGGTACAAAAAAAATTGGAAAAATAACTATGTGGTCATATTTGTTGATTTTCAGAAAGTATATGACTCCATCGACTGACAGGCAGTAATGAATATTTTGGAAAAGTTTGGGGTGGATAATACATCAAGAAAGCTGATCAAACAAACTCTTACTAACACAGTGTCAAAAATTAAATTTATGGGTGAGGTATCTGAACCTTTTCAATTGTGTCTTGGAAAAGGTCATTCAAGAGTGGAGAAAGTTATTAGCCCAAGGAGAAACAAATGAAGAGTGGTTCAGACTTCGTCCTAAGAACAAAGGGGTGTGCATTGGCTGCTTAGATTTTGCGGCTGACCTAGCCATTTTTGCTAACAACATAGAGTCAGCAGTCAACAAGATAAATAGGCTGTCAGAAATTGCTGAAAAAAGTTAGACTCCAGATCTCTATTCAAAAGACAAAACATATGACGAACATCTGTGATGGACCTGAATGGATGATAACCAACCTGGGAAAAAATTGGATGAGTTAAGAATTTCAGGTATCTCGGTGAAGTCATCCACCTGGAGAATGGATTAAAAGAAGAAGCAATTGTCGGGATGAGGAAGTTAGACCAAGCATACCAACTGACAAAGAATACTTATAACAAAAAGTCTATGAGTATATGGGCCAAGTTCCAACATTATAATACAGTTTGTAAAACCTGAGGGCTTATAAGCATCCAAATCTTTGACCACGAATAGACAAGGTAAGCTGAGCGGCTGGAAAAGTGTGAGTGTAGGATATTAAGGAAAATCCTAAGGTAATAGATGGGTCGATGGACAATGGCGAATGAGAGCAAATGAGGACTCGTGCAGCAAGACAGAACCTATCACAGCATCCATTACGATGAAATGATTGTTATTTTATGGTATCTCATGAAAATGGACGGTGATCGACTAACAAAAAGAATATGGAGTTTCATCCCATCTAAGAAAACGAGGCCGAGATGGTTCAAAGAATGTGAAAAAGATCTTAAGCAGATTGGTATCTCAGAGAGAAATTCCTGAAAGGAACAAATTTAGAAGATTGGTGACCAACTACCAAGGTTTTAACATGGCATCAACATCCGAAAGACAGTGAGGACCATTATCTGAAGAGCATAAAAAGGCACTTCTTGCAGGGGCTCAGAAGATACTGGCAGGAAGTCAAAGCTGGAGCAAGAACAAGACCTGGACACTAGAGTGAAGTCGGTTGTTACCACGCAGTCCGTAGAGACTCACCTCAATAAAAAAAATAAGTAAATAAAAATAAAAGGCTTTCAATGCAGAAGAAATAGGGGATTGAGAACAACACGAATAGAATAAAGGGGGAAAAACATGAGGAGGAGATGGACGAGTACTGGAAAAACAGGAGACGACAAGGGAAGAAGAAGAAGTGAAGTTATTACATGATGAGAGATGGTGATTGGATTTGATTTGATTCAGTTTTCATTACATACACCGAAAAAATGAGATGATTCTCGAGGGTGTGGAACATGTCAGAATGTATAACACAAAACATTTTAATATAATGAATACTACCCTGATCATTTGTCATGAGATTGTCAAAATAGGTGAATACAATACAATAAACTGGAAAAGCTAATATTTACAGAATTAATACGCTGTCAGAATGAAACATTGTTATGCACTATTAATAAATTTATCATACACAAAATACTTAATATTGACTGTTGCAACCAAGTGCTGTCAAAACTTATATCTAACATATTTTTACTTAAGCTGGCCTAACAGTCTCTGTTAGGATATTCATCTATAGAGTAGAAGGCATTGCCTATCAAAAAGTCATTCAAACTCTGTTTAAACTGTGCTTTATCTGAAACCAAGTTTTTAATGGTTGCTGGTAATTTATTGAAAATGTGTGTTCCTGAATATTGGACCCCCTTTTGGACCAACATAAGTGATTTTAGGTCTTTATGTAGATTTTTCTTATTCCTAGTATTGATAATATGTATTGAGCTACTTGTTGGAAATATAGATATATAACTTGCAACAAATTTCATTAAGGAGTAAGTATACTGAGAAGCAATGGTTGGAATTCAAAGTTCCTCGAATAGGTTCTACACGATGTTCTTCAAAGACTGGTCCCAGATACTCCATTGCACCATTCACCGAACCTGATAACCCCGAGCCGTCAGTAACAAAAATTAAGTCTTGCTTAAGAGATTTACAACACTACATGCACTTGTTACCAAAGTCTCATTTACTTTTAGAGCTATCTGTTCCACTTCCTTTTTGGCCCCACTTCTCTCTGTCTTCACTATATCTGAAACCGTTCTTATTTTGTTGCCCGATACAATTATCATTTTCTCTTAATAAAGCTACTTCGATTTCTGGATTACTTGATTCAATATTTTGCAGTATTCTTTGTAATGCATTACAATTCTAATATCAGAAACGTTCCTAGATAGTAGATACAGTCTCCTTTTTGCCCCACATGATATCTTTATTCCTTGTATAATCCATGGTTTATCTTTTGACTTCTGTGTGATCTGAGTTACCTTTAGGGGAAAACAATTTTCAAAAGAGGAGGTAACTTTATTAATAAATGCTTTGCATTTTCCATTTGAGTCAGGTAAACATCTCTCCAGTTCATGTCTTTGAGCAATTTCCTGAATTCCTCAATTTCTGGCTTATTTATTATCCTCCTGTACTCAGATTTAATATTTTTTTATCCTGACAAGTTTCAACATTTAACACAAGATGCTGCACGTCGTGATCAGATAGTCCATTTACTATTGGTTTTGTGATATGACGTCTTTCCCCTAGATTTGTTCATAAAGATATTATCAATAGCAGTCTCAGAGCATTTACATATCCTAGCTGCAAAGTTCACAATAGGAACTAAATTGAATGATAATGTTAAAAACACCAGCAACCACTATTTCCCCTTCTTTTGTTTTTTACACAAGCTATTCCTTTCGCTTTGTGAAATGAAGCACTGCCTAGTTCCAAAACACAGGACTACTATGACAAGGTGAAATGTTCTCAGAGTGCTACATGTATGATAGTAAATGTAATCAGCACTATAGTTGTTTTCTGAGTAGTTATGCTGTGTGTGTTTCATTCAATCAGATGAAATGGAATAAAATCATCAATTTATTTATTTGGGCTCTTTATCACCAAGATACATTCAATGTTGGTTGAGGTTTATCTTTTGAATTCACTCCAGTGTAGATTGTCAAAATTTTATCAGTTGTCAATGTACTTGTAACACAGTTTCCGAATTTACTGCCATCCAGGAAAGTATCGCACTCAAATTATTCTCAGAGACTGAGAGATGGCTGAAACCGAGAGCAGAAAGCTCTGACATATTTAGTGATTAATGGAATATATATCAGAAAGGCAGGTTAGACACTGTAGGAGAGGGAGTGTCCATTGTCTCTATTGAGGTCAAAGCTGATTGTGACAGTGAAGTTATCTGGTTGCGTATAACAAGTCTAGGTGAAATCACGTTAATTAATGGATAATCAGCCACCCAGTTCTGCTATGACAGTTTTGGAGCCATTCACAGAAAGTCTACAGACAGTAGCACGTAAATACCTAGATCATGCAATACTAGTTGGAGGTGAATTTAGTCTACTGAGTATAGATGGTAGCCTATGGCTTCATTGCAGGGGGTGCAGTCAATCTTGTGAAGCACTTTTGAATGTGGTTTTCGAAAATTGTCTTGAGCACCTAGTTTGCCATGCCACATGCAATGGAAATATCTTAGACCTTGTAGTTACAAACAGGCCAGATATCATCAATGACTTCAGCATAGAGATGGGGATTAATAATCATGATAACATCATAACAACTAAGGTTACAAAAATTAATAAATCAGTCAAGAAGGCTAGGAAAATGTTCATGCCAGAAAGAGCAGATAAGCAGATGTTAGCATCTTACTTAGACAGAACTGACATCACTTAGTTCCATTAAGATGGACGTAGAGAGATTATGGTCAAAGCTTAAACAGATCGTGAATTGCACTCTCAACAAGTCTGTACCTAGTAAACGAATTAAGGATGCAAAAGAGCCACTGCGGTTTAACAACGAAATTTGGAAAATACTGAGGAAGGAAAAGCTACTGCACTCTTGGTTCAAAAGAGAATGCCAAATGGCAACAAGGAAAGGTTACTACCACTGTCATACCTCAGCAAAAGATCTGGCTGAGAAGCAGGGGAATTTATTGTCCTATGTAAAATCACTAAGTGAGTCGAAGAATTCCATCAAGTCACTTGACCAGTCTGGTGTGGCAGTAGGAGATAAATGTTTTAAATTTTGCATTTAAGAAATCATTCATGCAAGAGAATCATATAAACATACCGTCATTTGACAATAGCACAAAGACACCTAACAACAATCACCACAAGAGGCCAGCACTAGCACAAGTTGTTCACATGATATTCGTTGGACTGTTGCCTGTAAACCCGTCCCATGTCAGTGCTCTTGGAAGAGAGCTGTGGCAGTGACACGGCTCTGTTGTTGTTCCTGTGCAGTGATCTGCAAAGACGCGACGGTACGGGACGGGGGGTCGGGTCGAGATTCAAGCAGTGATTAAATACTTCATAAAGAAAGGTATGAAAGTGAAGGACATTCATGCCGATTTCCAGAAAACACCAGGGGACTCTGCTCCTTTGTCTTCAACTGTTGCCAAGTGGATAAATGAATTTCAATTTGGTCAGGAGAGCTTAGATGATGATCATCCATGAATAGGTCAGCCAAAACGTGTCACTACTCTAGAAATCATTGCAAAAGTCCGCATAATGATCAAGGAGGATCACCAATTTAGAGTGCATGAAATTGCTCACGCTTGCCAGATGTCATCTGAAAGGTATTCACAAGATGGGTGCCGCGACTCTTGACGCTGTGTCAAAAACGCATGAGAATGGACATATCACAACGATGTTTGGCCTGTTTTAGGAGAAACAAACAAGATCTTTTGTCCTGGTTTGTGACCACGAGGAAACTTTGGTTTACTACTATACCCCAGAGACAAAGCAATAATCAAGGCAGTAGAAATAATGCTGAATCTCCGCCGCCAAACTCCTTCAGCGGGGAAGGACATGGCGTCAGTGTTCTGGGATGCGCCACCAAATTCCTTCAGCGGGGAAGGGCATGGCATCAGTGTTCTGGGATGAGAAGGGGATTCTGTTTGTACAATATCTCCCCACTGGGCAAACAATTACTGGAGAATACTATGCTAACCTTCTGGACAAATTGCAACAAATGATATGCGAAAAAGGCCAGGTTTAATAAGGAAGAAAGTCGTCTAGCATCAAGCAAATGCACGCTCGCATGCATGTACCATCGCCATGGTAAAATTACACAAATTAAGGTATGAATTGTTGCCACACGTGCCTCTTCCCTAAACTTAAAATTTTTCTTTGTGGATGAAGATTCACTTAAATGAAGAATTGATAGCCTGAGTTGACAACTATTTTATAGGCCTGGAGGAAAATCATTGTCGAGATGGGATCGAGGTATTGGAACACTGTTGGACCAAGTGAATTAATCTACAAGCAGGGTACATTGAAAAACAAAAAAGTTTCAGTGACATAAGTACATTTTTTCTATTCTGTTTCAAGAACTTTTCAAACCACCCTTGTAAGCATCCCCGACGCCTGAAATAATTAAAAACAAATAAGTCGCCAGTTGCAGATGGAATCTCAATTTGGTTTTACAAAGAGTGCTATATGGCACTGGACCCTTACTTAGCTTGTATTTATTGTGAATCTCTCACCCAGCAGAAAGACCTAGCAACTGGGGAAAAAAATACAGAGGCGTCTCCTGTATATACGAAGGGCGAAAGAACAGACCCGCGAAATTACAGACCAATACCCGTAACATCAGTTTGCTGCAGAATTCTTGAACATATTCTGGGTTTGAATCTAATCAGTTTCATAGAGACCAGTAAGTTTATGTCCACAAATCAGTACAAAGCATCGCTCATGGGCAACTCAGCATGCCCTTTTGTCATACGACGTCTGTTCAAAAAATTCCAAAACTTTGTCCACAAAATTTTCTATGCTTATCTTTTAATTACTATGGATTGTCTCCTTCGAATTACTCTCCTCCACAATTGATACACTGCTCCCAATATCATTTCCACTTCCAGGAGCAGTCTTGACACACCTCTTGCTGGGTCGCATAAAGTGCCGTCTGCGAATTTTCTTTTATCTCATCTACCATTGCAGAACTTCATCCTTTTCAACTTTGGAAATAAAAAGAAGTCTGCAGGGGTCATACTATTCTCGCAAGGAACATCTCATTCTCATTTGTGAGATCCAAAAGTTTTTTTGGTCTTGACTCATGAGCCGTGGAATGAACTTGGCGGCAACACAATGCATTCCAAGATGCTGTGTCATTTCATAACATGATCCAATTGAAATGTTACATACTTCTACAATCTCTCAGACAGTGTATCTTCGACTGCCACACACAATTTCTTTGACGTTCCTGACACAAGCGTCATCAGGGGACATCTAAGAGCGTCCTGAACAAGGATTATTTTTGACTTTTGTAAAGCCATTTTAAAACGTGTGAATAATACATAACACCAAGTATGGCTTAAGCACTCATCGCTATAGGCTCCCAGCATCATTTGGTGTGTCTGTGTAAAGGTTTTCTTGAGTTTCACGCAAAATTTAATGCAGATGCATTGCTCCTCTAACTTTGCCATCACAAAATTCACAAACCCAGATTCCATATTTCTTGATTTCCGAGAAGCATTTGACATAGTGCCTCACTGCAGACTTTTAACAAAGGTACAAGCACATGGAATAGGTTCCCAGACATGTGAGTGGCTCAAAGACTTCTGAAGTAATAGAACCCACTACATTATCCCGACGGTGAGTGTCCATCAGTGACTAGGGTATCATTAGGATCATTCCAGGGATGTGTGATAGGAGCGCTATTACTCATATTTTCTATGTGCATAACTGATCTGATGGACAAAGTGGACAGTAATCTGTGGTTGTTTGCTGATGATGTTGTGGTGTATGGAAGGTGTCATCGTTGAGTGATTTAGGAGGATAAAAGATGACTTGGGCAAAGTTCCCAGTTGGTGTGATAAATGACAGCTAACCCTAAATGTAGAAAAATATAAGTTACTGCAGATGAGTTGGAAAAACTAATCCATAATGCCAGAATCCAGCATTAGTAGTGTCATGAATGAAGTCACATTGTTTCAATATCTGGACATAACGTTGCAATGTGATATGAAATGGAACAAACTTGTGAGGGTCATGGTAGGGAGGGCGAATAATCATCTTTCGTTTGTTGGGTGGATTTTACTACAGTGTGGCTCAGCTGTGATGGACATCACATATAGGATGCTAGTGTCTGGGATCCACAAGGGGTCGAATTAAAGCAGACATTGGGGTAATTCAGAGGCAGGATACTAGATTTGTTAACAGTAGGTCGAAACAACAACATACAAGTATTATGGAGATGTTTCTGGAACTCAAATGGGAATCCCTGGAGGGATTTTGAGGAACACTGTGCTGACTGCAGAACAATTCTGATTGCACCAACATACATTATGCGTAAGGACCACGAAGATAAGAGACGACAAATTAGGACTCATAGAGAGGCATATAGACATTCACTTTTTCCTCAATCGATTGGCAGATGGAACGGAAAAGGAACTGACTACAGTTGAAATAAAATTACTTGATAGTTGGCACTTCAAACGCCAATAAGAGTAGTCAGCGTCACACTTGAACTGTCTGCTGTTGCCAAACTCCACCAAAATTGGCCAGTCACTTCCAATTCCTGGTTCAGCATTCTTTCTTGATGTATTTGTATCCCGAATTACGAGCCCGACACTTTTATTATGTATTTCATGACACGCGATAGCTACACCAAAAACAACACACATTAACAATGCTAATGAAAGACACACATTTCATTCATAGCACTAACCAAACACTACTGAATAACTCAGCACAAGGTGTGATTCAGTATCATACATATAGTTATCATATTCACAGAGATCATCTTACATTAGATAAGCTTTTCACTACATTGTGTGAAACTGAAATTTTTAAGGTTGCAGTTCATAGTTGCAACTGGGTCACTACATTCACATATATAAATACTTCATGCAGTGCTGTGGCATAGCACAATGGTTGGCAGATTAATCTAATGTGTAGCATGTCGTAGGTTTGAATCTCATCAATGTAGCAAAATTTTTATTTCTAAATCTAACCAAAAGAGTGTGATTATTATTTTCATTCAATTAATTGGTTTAAATGTATTTTTTTATTTTTAATACTTTGCTGCATCATTTTTCATCATTGTTTTGACTGTTCTATTTGGTCTTATTTTTCTTCCTGTCACTATTTCTTCATTTGGAATCTGCCTCAGTCATCTATAATCCACGAACAAGTGCCCACATGGACTGTTCACTGGTTTCTAACATGGCAGCATGTGCAGCTAGAGTAAGGATAGTTACAGGTAACAAATGAAACGGAGAAATTTTAATTTGCTTTCAGCCCTGAAATTGAGTTTTTGTTGTCTTGAGTTTACCCTTAAGCGTTAGCTTTAATCGCCATGAACAAAGCGATCATGATATTAGTACTGCTGCAGACTGCTGACCACAATTTTCTCGGCTGGGTTAGGACACAAGTTTACAGTCAGGGATACAAAACGGGTCGTCTTCCCCAGTTCAGTCACTGGTCACTTTAAATCAATAGTCGACAGAGTATCCAACATTTCTGACATACCTTGCACCAGTCACTAGAAAAATTGCTCTGTGTTAAACGTTTAACATAATTTGTGAAGTGAGCCGCTTGTTTGTTGTCAACTGTAACCAAACGGTAGCTGGTAGCCAATGTGGCAACATTGTTGCGGCAAGTGATTGATGTCAACTATCAAGTAATTTTATTCAGACTATTGTAGTGAGACAGGGTACCTTCTGCCATGCACCATATGGTGGCTAGTGGAGTATGTATGTAGATGTGGAATCAGTCTTTCCTTCTCATCCCATCTGGAAAGTCTCCCCTGATCTGCAGTTCTGGGTAACTTTCTCAAAATCTACAATTTTTCCTAGACCTATCCTTCACCCCTCTTCCTTCCACTTCAACCCTTCTGCCTGAAGAATGAGCTACTGGCTCTGAAAGCTTGCCTAATTATAATCTTCTTTTATGTGTGTGTTCTGCCGCCACTTAGCAAGTAGATTGTTTATCTATCCAATTCAATTATCATGTAATCAAAAGCTGCATTTAACATGCCAAGTCTCTTTTACCAATCACTTTTAATATGTCCTACAGAATGTACTGTCTATCCTGTCCTTTTTTGAGATTACTGTTTTGTTGTACTTTTCTACAGGCATCATCTTACTTATTAGGAGTCAGTTCCTTCATGTTGTTGTTGTTGTGGTCTTCAGTCCTGAGACTGGTTTGATGCAGCTCTCCATGCTACTCTATCCTGTGCAAGCTTCTTCATCTCCCAGTACCTACTGCAACCTACATCCTTCTGAATCTGCTTAGTGTATTCATCTCTTGGACTCCCTCTACAATTTTTACCCTCCACGCTGCCCTCCAATGCTAAATTTGTGATCCCTTGATGCCTCAAAACATGTCCTACCAACCGATCTCTTCTTCTAGTCAAGTTGTAGAGCTGCATGTACTCGGGAAAAATTACGGCTGTAGTTTCCCCTTGCTTTCAGCCGTTCGCAGTACCAGCACAGCAAGGCCATTTTGGTTAATGTTACAAGGCCAGATCAGTCAATCATCCAGACTGTTGCCCCTGCAACTACTGAAAAGGCTGCTGCCCCTCTTCAGGAACCACATGTTTGTCTGGCCTCTCAACAGATACCCCTCCGTTGTGGTTGCACCTACGGTACGGCCATCTGTCTCGCTGAGGCATGCAAGCCTCCCCACCAATGGCAAGGTCCATGGTTCATGGGGGGAGTTCCTTCATAGTCAACAGTTAAGGAATGGGTGGCTGAATTCATATGTAGCATATGTCTCTGTAAGATGACTCATGAACAACTTCCTAGAATTACAATCAAATATGAAAATGCTGAGAAAGAACACAGTGTGATATTGCAAGATCAGTAATTAAAAAGATGTGCAAAACATTTGATGCCGTGGCCATACCAGAAAGTGAGTGGCATGTCTGTTGAAGCCTGACTACAACCTAATGTGAAAAACAATTTGGGACAATCTGACACACAACTGATTCTATGCACCAATCTGTTCCCGTGGATGAAATGAAACAGCAGTTGCACAAAAATAGCCAAGGTGACTTAATCGGAGAGAAAGAGTGGTCATTGTTTTCTAGGATGCAAAAGGGATTTCTATTTTAGATTAGCTTGCAAGACTGAAACAATACCTCACAAATACAATGCAAGTATTCTGACTCAACTGGATGAAAAAATATGGAGCCAAGACCCAGGGGGAAAAAAAAAGTTTATTGTCAGTGAAATGCATATGGTCACAAAGGCACTTTCACAATAGGAAAACTGGGAGTTTCAAGTGTGAAGTCTTCAAATATCTATTCCATTCTCCAATTTTTTCACATTCTGACTTTAGCTTCTTCTTCTTTTCTTTTTGTATGAATGATTCACTTAAGACTACATGCGTCACAGCTCAAAACCGTTTTGTGAGTCAACAACTGGATATGTTTTCACTGGTCTGTCTCTTGTAACTCCGTTGGACATGGAGGTAGCAAATGAGGATGTAGGATGTCCATGACATACTGCTGTGCTGTCAGAGTGACCTGAAGTCATATCCGATGCTGCCCCACACGCCCTCTCCCTATGTCGTTGTCATACTCACTGACAACTGTCATCGCGGGTCTTGCAGAATGTCTCACTGCTGGTCACATGACATTTGCAGGTGTGAAAGGGTTACTATGTGCTCGGCGTACATTACAGCAATTCTCCCATGGGCTCGTCAGACACGGTAAACCGGAAGCTTGCTGACAAGCACACCACTATTACGTTCCCAAGCAGTCCAACATGGGGCCACTACCACATCTGAATGACTCACAAATCTGCATATTGCATAATTCAATCAGCCTGGCAAATGGAGACACCCAATTAGGCCCCTTCAAATTTTGTTGCGTGCTGATAATGCTGACTCACAGAAGTACAGGGCATCTGTGTCCTTCACAGGGATCACTCAACATCTTACACTCTTCACATCTCTTATAGCTCCTACCATTCTTGGTAACAATCCGAGACACAAACAAAGCTAATGCAATCTGGTGGCCTTTGTATCCATTTCAGAGAGTTGCGACTCTCATAATTTACCACTGGTATGCACACTCGTGAAACTACGTTGCTTCAGGGAGCTTCCCTTTTTTTTCTTCAAGCTGTTTAGTTCTTTGAATCCATTTTTCTTGTAGCTCAGAATAATTATTTTATTGTGTAGCAAACTTACAGACTAGCATTCTGGTCTGAGCTGTCGGAGTTGGCGGTCATGTGTGTGTGAGGTGTTGTGGGGCGGCGGATGTATAAGTTTGTAACAATAATAAAAAATCTGATTGCTGGATATATGCTTGCGTGTTGAATCAGTTTCTAGCTTTTAGAATGTTGTTATTGCTGTCTTTTGCCGTTCTCAACACTGGCTCTCTATTTACTCCGTGACCCCCAGAAAGTGATTTAATAAAACTTGGAGCCAGTAAATAGATATCCTAGTGCCCACTTTGCCTGAGAATGTTCTTATAGCTGCAGCTTATAGCTCTGAGGAATTAGGAGATTGTCCGGGATTTCTAATCAAAAACGGTTTTCCAAAATATTTGAGTATATTATGAAATTCACTAATAAAAACCACAAGTATCCCTACAACCTAACTAACAGAGCAGTTCAGAGTCTAATGCGCTGATGCAACTATAAATGTCCGAATTAAATGTTAAAAGAATGCTCGCCATAATTTGATGAAAATATTTCATCAAACGCCACGCTAAATATTTGGTAGAATGTCTGTCCCGCGACGGCACGTGAAAATACGACAATACGCAAACTGAAGCTAGTTAATGAAAATCATTCCAGAATTAACACTTCACATGAAATGTTCTCATGGTTCCGCGTATCTCTAGTAACTTAATACGGCACCCGAGGCTGTTTGTAGCAGATACACTGATGCGACGCGACTACCGACACAGATGGCGTGTCATTCAGCGTCTGGAGAGAACTGGGGCCTTGCTTCCTCGTGCAGTGTTCTTATATATAAAGCCGCGGTGCGGACGGCTGAGGGAACGCCTGATCAAATCCGCTATCCCGACTAGCCGCTGGGCTAGTAACGCACCACTTCAAGTTACATAATAATTTATAGCTTCTTTGGCTGATGGCCGAAGAAGCTCTTAATTTAAACGTGCATTCAGCACGCAGGTAAGTATTGATAATAACATTTTGACGTGGCTAAGTTAAATACTTTAGGCGAGAGAATTAATTTAATTGCCCTGCACGCACTAGATGAGCTCTGAACTGGCCCTGTTGAGATCCGCTATCGCTATAATTTTATAGGTATTAAAAAGAAACTTTACACATCTTCATAATCATAGCGGACCTCCAACCTATTTAAATCTAAACAACCTAGCCTTATTTATTAACCTACTTAATCTATCTCGCTTCCTTCAGTTTTGAGACGAAAACCAGAAAATCATGAATTTCCACTAAAATCTTAATATGTGAAATCCAAAGTACTGTTTTTATTAAATCATTATGAAAGATGAATCTAAATATAAATTTTGAAGTCTCTAGCTCTGTTCTGTTGCGCCAATGATTTTTCCAGAAAAACGTCCAAATCTCGGAAATGGCTGAAGTTATCGAACTGATATTTAACACACATTAATTTAATATTATTTCTGACAAGCTAGAAAAGTTTTAGTTCATTTGCTTGATTTTTAAGGTATTGCGCAACATTTATGACGTCAGAGCTAGTTACAGCAGACTGGCTGACACTCAATGGAAACTGATGTGAATTTACTACAGCGTGAGTAGGCTGCTTCCCTACATCACCCTCTACTTAAATTTTTTGCTTATGAATGTTAATGAATGAAAAAAAATTTAATTACAAAAAGGGAAGCAAGAGTACAGTTTAACTCCCTATGAAAATTCAAAATTGAAATATAAACCTGTAGAAACATTAAAGAAAACTGATTACCTAAATTAATTATTTAAATTGTAGGCATGTTCACTGCCTTTTAAACAATGTCATTACTCAAATTTTTAAAGCAAAGTCATGAAATATTTTGGCATACATATTGCCTTAGACAAACAAACACATACAAATTGAAAAATTATGAAAATCTTAGATCCATTAAATACATTAAATACATCTTTACATACACAAATTCAAAGAAAATAACATGACACATAAACAGATGATTATCTCTTAGCAGTCTTTTTTAAACCTGAAAGAAAAAGTTCACAAATAATTTTTACACACGTGGTTGTAGCCGCTTTGGCTGGCGTCCTACACTTCCATTCACAAGGGTAGAGGAGGGGAAGTTGCTATGGTGTGCGTCCTTCACGTTCTCTCTAAATTACATGGGGAAAGGGGAGGGGTCACTGTGAGTTGTGTCCAAGTCACTCCACGCTTTCACGCAGCTACCAGGCTGCCATTATCTGGTTTGTCCTGTAGAACAAACAAAAAGAGTGCCTCAGACTCTGTTCACTTAATATCTGTGGGTGGGTCACAATGAAATGGGGATATATACATTTTATCCTTCAACATTTTTCTGGAACAAAGTTAACAGAACCTTTTCAATTTTACTCTCGTGGTTACTTAACTGTCATAAAATCGTTAAACAAATGGCTCAAAACGCCTTTAGTCATGTACTAGAGAAAATCTATGCTCAAGGCATACAGTGATGAATCATATTTAATCTGAATTTATTATTTCTGGGCCGGAACACTGAACCAATGCTCGGTACATCCTTGATACATTTGCATTTTAAGCACTTAACTGACTCATCTTTGATTACTTTATTCTTAGAGATAGTATGAGTATGATTAGTGGTTGTTTTCTCAGCTTCTTTGTACATGTGAGTAACTTTTGGTAATAGTACAGTTTTGAGTGTTCAAAACACACTACGTTTAGTTGACTACAAAATCCACTTATTGGTCCTCTGCTGTTGTCAGTTCCACATCTGCAATTAGGTACTTACTTACTTTGAAGTGTATTTATGCTGAGCTAAAATAATGTTTCACGTCTGTCAGTATGTTATTTATTTATTTTGCTAGTGTATGTACTTATTTAACACTCACTCTATTAATATTTAAAGCATAGGATAGCACATTTATTTCATATTCATAGTGTATTGCAGCTGATTAGTTTGCTCACGTGGCAATCCATTTCCACTCAATCGGACGCTGAAACCACAGGTAGTCTCTTTCAGACCTACCACTAAACTGCATCAAATAATTATGGACGAGCGTAATGCTATATTCCTTAAACCTATAGGACACCATGAGCTGCTCTGTCTCATTTAACATAAGGGTACCTATGGTCGCATTCACGCCTCCAACTCATAACCTCAATACGTGTAGGTGTATCCTGTCACACACTACACTAAAATAATGGCCAGCTCCAACCTTATAAATACTTCAGGGACGTGTCCTTCACGTCTCAACCACAAACACTGTTCAATTCTATTATACTGCCTTTCCTTGCTACACAAGGTGAGTTTATCCTTACAACTTATCTGCATATATTTCATACCACTAAGCAATCTCTTTTACTATTTATTAGTCAGCTCTAAAGCATACACTAGGTCTCATTGACACTTCAGATCCTGCTTGTACATGAATTCATACATCTTTTTAAATTACTGTTGGTGGACCATTTCCAATAAAAGAACACTTTGTAGTTACTATATTACCAGGGTACTATACATAATTGTTACTCAAATACATTTGTATCTTAATTACGTCATACTTCCCTATTGTTTGTCACTATTAGGTTTGTCACATTAGGTATTTTTCTTCACTAATCGGTAGATAGAATGGTTGCATAACTCATGGCTTGATAGCCATGACAGAAAATTTTCATGTCTGGAAAGAAAAGGTCGAAAATTTTAGTGGATAGGAAAGAGGAAGAATGAGTGAGACCTGAAAGGGAAAGAAGATCTCACACAGCTGGGACTGCACAGCTGCCACACTGTGTAGAGGTTACAGAACAACCTCCTCCCTACAGCATTCATTAGCTTAATGCTGTATTGATAATTATACTGGAAAATTTAGTATTTGGAAAGAAAATGTCGAAATTTTTGAGGATAGGAAAGATGAAGAATGAGTGAGACCTGAAAGGGAAAGAAGATCTCACACAGCTGGGACTGCACAGCTGCCACACTGTGTAGAGGTTACAGAACAACCTCCTCCCTACAGCATTCATTAGTTTAATGCTGTAAAGAAGAGTTAGAAATTTTAGGTGGATAGAAAAGATGAAGAGTGAGTGAGACCTGAAAGGGAAAGATCTCACACAGCGGGGACTGCACAGTTGCCACACTGTGTAGAGGTTACAGAACAACCTCCTCCCTACAGCATTCATTGGCTACCTATGAATCTGCCAGGTCGATCTGAAAATACTTTATGATGCCTTTTTAGAACCTGTCTCAGTTCTTCCTTTTGATTGCCTGAAATCCTATCGATTTCCTGCAATTTAGCTTCTATTTTGTCTAAAATAATTGCTTCTTCTTCTTCTTCTGTGTTCAACTTATTGTTATTAAGATTAACATCCTCGTCCCAATACCTCCTGTTTTTCAGAACTCGTATAGGCAGCTCCCAAGTTTCATGATCAGTTACTACATGTTTATCACTAAAAGGTACTATAATTACTCCGGTTATTGGCAAGACCATTTTTAACTGGCTTCTTTCAAAGTCAACAACACTCTGATATTTCGACAAGAAATCTATGCCAATTAAAACCTCAATACTGAGATTGTTTACAATTAAACATGGATGATCAATTACATTACCATTTATGTTAAAGGGTAGCAAAGCTTCTTGCTTTACTGTTTTTGACACCTTGCCAGTAGCACCAATTATTCTTAGTCCTGATACCCTCATTACAGTAAGTTTGTCTTTACCAGGTAATGCATCAAAGAAGGACTGAGATATTGCACTCACCTCACTTCCACTGTCTAAGAGACAACGTACATTGATACCCAACATATTCACTATTATTATAGGGTGGCTTATTCTAGGTTGTACAGGTGGTTCCTCACATTCATCTAGTAGTTCCTTTTGGATTTGTCTCCAACTAAAGTGATCAACATCTGTCTTCATTACATTTAGGTCACAGTGTGTAGGGGTTTCCTGAATTACATTTTCAGCTGCCTTTTCCAGTCTGTCTATTAATTTTAAATCGAAACACCGCACGACTTCATTACATTTAGTTTGCTGAACATGACCCAAATTACTATAGTCTGAGCGATTCTGCGCCTCCAGACCGGGCATAACATTAGTTACAGCTAAACCACTTTCACCATTATCGTCGGTTTCCTTCTCAAGTGACAACTGGTCACAGCTACTGGGTTCATTGACCCCAAACAGCCTACCCTCTACATTCCTACTTATCTCCTGCCCTAAATCTATTAGTACATTATCAACATCCTGCACAGGCACTTTAGATAAGAGCACATCATCCTCATCGTAAATATAAGCATGAATTTCTTCTGCTTCTTCACCTGTCAATTCAGTATTTTGTAGCTCATCCCTACTGTTACACTGCTGCGCCTTCTCTTTCTCTTCCCACTTAGAAAGCGTTTCTAACACGGTATCTATCAAATACTGTGAGTGATCTAATATTTCTGTTGTATCCTTAGGTGCTACCGACATTTCATCCATCTGTTCAGTTTGAGTATTCTGATCTGTCTTACCCATTCCCTTAACTACTGGCTTAGGAAAAGTAACCGCCTGGTGAGCGCCAGTGTCCTCATAGACGGGAACTAGTTTTCCTGCCTAGGTCTACTACTGTTTCCTTTATTTTCATTATAGTTAGCTGGCATAGCCTTACTTTCCGTACTGTTGTTTACATGCATATTTCTGTTTGGAACAAAATTATTATCCCTTGGACGCCATTGTTGGTTCTGATAATTATTTCCCCAATTCCTATCTCTCTTAGGATGACGAACACCTACTGTTCTGATGTTTACATTGCCATTTTGCTCGTTCCTAAAATTACTATTATTATTATTGGCATTACGGTTATTACGTGCTTGCTCCTCCTTGGCAGCAACACGTTCTACACGTTCCAAATATTCAATGAAACGATCCAGATTGTCTCTAGGGGCTGATATAATTCTAGTTTGCCAGTACCATGGCAGTTTGGCTTCCAGACCTAGTATAATCATTTCTGGTTTTAGCTTTTCCGCCAAATGTGACAAACGTGAAATCCATGACCTAGCAAACTCTTTAATAGATTCCTTGCCTGCATTGAAGCGTTTTCCACTCCAAAATTCTCTCAACACTTCATTTTGCTTATTGCTAGACCAATATTCATTAATAAAAGCTGTTTTAAATTCCGCTAAAGTTTTACATTTCAACATAACATCAGCTGACCAACGCATGGCGTCACCTGCTAAATGGCTTCTAATAAATGAGATTTTCTCTCGCTCAGACCAAGTTGGTGGAATCACATCTTCAAAATCGTTCCAGAAATCTAGCGGGTGGATATTTTTATCTGGATCGAACTGCAAGAACTGCCGACACCAGATAAAAGCAGCGTTTGCAGCTACAACTTGTTGTACACTACCATTACCAGAAGTTACTGAAGCTACTTTACTTTCAATGTTAGCAATGTTAGTACTGATATTTTCTACTTTCATTTCAACATTATCTACTCTTTGTACAATATGAGTAGTGTCAGTTTTGATTGCTTCTACTTCTGCTTGACATATGTTTACTTTTATATTAACATCTTTAAATCTATCTGAGCACAGTTCAGATTCTGCCTCGATCTTTTCTGTTAACTTGTGCTCCAGCTTCGCATCTTCCATTTGGAAGTCTTTGCGAACCTCAGCAACTTCGGATTTAACTGTTTTATACATTTCAGAAAACTGTTGAGCAACCTTTTTCTTAATATCCTCATGATTGCAATCAATTTTACAATTCAAACTGTCAAGATCCTTTTCAACTTATTGCAACCAGCCTTGAAGGTATCGTCCATTACCTCCAATCGTTTATTAAAACTAGTTTGGCTGGCCACAATTTCATACTTTAATTCAGCATTATTGGATTCTAATTTATTGTCCATTGCCTCAAACCGTTTATTAAAATTTGTTTGACTGGCCACCATTTCAGACTTTAATTCAGCATTGCTGGCAGCTATTGCTTGTAATATAACATTTAAATCAACAGCCCCAGCATCTTTGGGTTGCTCACGAGCTGGCTTTTTATCACACTCAGGTGACGAAAAACTAGCTCCAACACCAGAATTATCAAAACTAACTGAAACTTCTGATTGATTAGTCATATCTAACTTCTCCTTCTTAAACTCTACCATCTCTGATGACTGTTTCATTTTTAATTCATCAGAGAAACTATCATCCACTAAATTTATCATTTCTACTTTCCGCTTTACTACAGGAGTCTCTATTATTGAATCATTGCCCCTTCCCACACTACTGCCAGGAGACAATACTTCATATTTCACCTTAACATTACTACTTTCATGCATATTTACACTCGAACCGTTGTCTGGATTTACAGTTCCCTCAACAGACATAGGTTCTGATTTAAGTTTAACCTCAGTTTCTTTTGACGGTTCCATCGCCGACAGTCTTTTAGTGCAGGTTAGTAAAATTTTTAACAGTTTTTCACTTAACTTAGTTCCTTCTGCACGACGTATGGCGTTGCCGGCGCGGCGTACCAGGATTCCTGATGCGACGTGGCACGTTAAACTGCAGACGGCTCTCCGACGGCTGTTGTGTGTTAGCGTGGCCCGCAATTGCAGGCTCTGCGTCGGCTGCTCCAGCGGACGACTGCGGTGCGGCGAGACTGGCTTCTCGCGATGCCGGCAGCACCGCTAGACTCAGTGCCAGCTCCGTCAATCCAGATGCGTTGTTAATCCAATTGCGTCGTCCACATGCACACGTAACACATTCACTGTTCTATACTCAGTTGCGTGTCGCATTTCACTCGCGAATCCGAATAGTTAAAAATCACTTTCACTTAGTTGTTTCCCGGCCGATGCACCATATGTGGGGCGGCGGATGTATAAGTTTGTAACAATAATAAAAAATCTGATTGCTGGATATATGCTTGCGTGTTGAATCAGTTTCTAGCTTTTAGAATGTTGTTATTGCTGTCTTTTGCCGTTCTCAACACTGGCTCTCTATTTACTCCGTGACCCCCAGAAAGTGATTTAATAAAACTTGGAGCCAGTAAATAGATATCCTAGTGCCCACTTTGCCTGAGAATGTTCTTATAGCTGCAGCTTATAGCTCTGAGGAATTAGGAGATTGTCCGGGATTTCTAATCAAAAACGGTTTTCCAAAATATTTGAGTATATTCTGAAATTCACTAATAAAAACCACAAGTATCCCTACAACCTAACTAACAGAGCAGTTCAGAGTCTAATGCGCTGATGCAACTATAAATGTCCGAATTAAATGTTAAAAGAATGCTCGCCATAATTTGATGAAAATATTTCATCAAACGCCACGCTAAATATTTGGTAGAATGTCTGTCCCGCGACGGCACGTGAAAATACGACAATACGCAAACTGAAGCTAGTTAATGAAAATCATTCCAGAATTAACACTTCACATGAAATGTTCTCATGGTTCCGCGTATCTCTAGTAACTTAATACGGCACCCGAGGCTGTTTGTAGCAGATACACTGATGCGACGCGACTACCGACACAGATGGCGTGTCATTCAGCGTCTGGAGAGAACTGGGGCCTTGCTTCCTCGCGCAGTGTTCTTATATATAAAGCCGCGGTGCGGACGGCTGAGGGAACGCCTGATCAAATCCGCTATCCCGACTAGCCGCTGGGCTAGTAACGCACCACTTCAAGTTACATAATAATTTATAGCTTCTTTGGCTGATGGCCGAAGAAGCTCTTAATTTAAACATGCATTCAGCACGCAGGTAAGTATTGATAATAAAATTTTGACGTGGCTAAGTTAAATACTTTAGGCGAGAGAATTAATTTAATTGCCCTGCACGCACTAGATGAGCTCTGAACTGGCCCTGTTGAGATCCGCTATCGCTATAATTTTATAGGTATTAAAAAGAAACTTTACACATCTTCATAATCATAGCGGACCTCTAACCTATTTAAATCTAAACAACCTAGCCTTATTTATTAACCTACTTAATCTATCTCGCTTCCTTCAGTTTTGAGACGAAAACCAGAAAATCATGAATTTCCACTAAAATCTTAATATGTGAAATCCAAAGTACTGTTTTTATTAAATCATTATGAAAGATGAATCTAAATATAAATTTTGAAGTCTCTAGCTCTGTTCTGTTGCGCCAATGATTTTTCCAGAAAAACGTCCAAATCTCGGAAATGGCTGAAGTTATCGAACTGATATTTAACACACATTAATTTAATATTATTTCTGACATGCTAGAAAAGTTTTAGTTCATTTGCTTGATTTTTAAGGTATTGCGCAACATTTATGACGTCAGAGCTAGTTACAGCAGACTAGCTGACACTCAATGGAAACTGATGTGAATTTACTACAGCGTGAGTAGGCTGCTTCCCCACAGTGTGCTTGCTTGTGTGAATGAATGGTGTGTATTTCTATTTCTTTTTCTGATGAAGGTTGTGGCCAAAAGCTTATGTGTAAGTGTCTTAACTGTGCCTGTCTGCATTTTAACGTGCCATCTTTATGGTAATTAGCACTCTATCTTTTCCTACACTGCTGATATTCCAACCTGGAGTTTCCATTGTTTGAACTTACGGTCTACTGTTTTATGTTGCAGTGCACTTCTACAAGTGTAATACACAAATGTTGCCTTAGGAAAGAGTCACAATAACATCCATGTCTACCGTTTGCTATTTTTTACGAAATAGCACATCACACTCGAAATTTAACTTAGCCAATGAAATAAGTTTGAAGATTTATTGTGTGTAAGAGACACGAGGGCCCACTGTGTGGGAAATGTGGGAAGTTCTGTGCAGAGATGGAGTTATCCACAGACGCAGTAAGTCTTGGGAGCTATACGGGTGTTTAAACATCGACACCTGCTGGGATGAGGGGCCACTTACTCTGAGGTGGCGCTGTGCCAGCAACGAGCTCGACCCATTGATTAGCACCACAGATGACAATGAGCAACCAGCTGCTTCTCTGTGCAGAGATATAAAATTTATCGATTTTGGACATCTTTTGACAATCTGTCACATGGAGAACAATGTTTACTCTGGCAATTTTAACACTAATCTAGTGTTCTGCAACATATTAATGTGAAATGTTGTCTATGATGTTGAAGCGTGTAAGTTAAACTGATATCTGAGAATTTGTTGTTTTTGTGGCATTATCTGGAAAATGGCCTCTCTTGCAGCTCCAAGCATAAATGTCAAGTGAAGAAGAATGATTAGCACAGCACACTGGAACCGAGTAGGGATCCGGTTTACTGCTCGGCCACTAAATTAGCATATCGTGAGTACACCAGAAGAGACGCTGTACACACTTGCATATACTACATACACAAGTACAAGCATCGATCAAGCTACTGCGAAACTGCACTCTGTGTGACTCATCACTACATCAGAATACTGTAAATGTGGTGATTCCAATTTCTTAAGGTCTCTTCCTGTTTGTTTTCATCAGTAGGATCTTATTTTTCAAGTATGTGGGAATCCAATGAGCTGCCTGTTTGGATACATTCTTTCTGTATGTCCCACAAGTTGGATTCCTTGGAGACACATTGTAACAAGAGCTTTTAGGAATTTGCCTGGAGATTTCACACTGGGTTCTGTGTGATGTATCCCATCCTTTATTCTTGGACCTAAGATTTTTACTACAATTTTACATTCTTCTAATTCAGTTTGCTGTTTTCATGTCTTGTGCTGGACAAAGAGTCTCTCTCATGCATAAAGAAATTCTAATTTGATCACTGTTGTACAATGTTAGATTTTAGAGTTCCAGGAAAAATACTTTTAGTTAACTGAGAGACAGTTTGTACTTTCTGAAGTCTGGATTCTATGGCCTTCTTTTCATTATGATGTTCAGTGGTCTTTTTCACCAAATTATTTAAACTATTTAACACCGAATACTATGTCATTGCCTATATAAGTTCACCCAGTGCCATTTTGGTATCAGCCAAGAATTTTTTCTCCAGGTGAAATTAGTAGTCCAATTTTCCTAGCTTGCTCCCTTAATATTTCAAATTGCTTTAGCATATCAGTGATGTCTTTGTCAATTAGTATTATGTCATCGGTATAGGCTACACAATATAATTCTATCTTTAAGTTTACGTTCTAGTCAGTGTAATAGTGCACCTGCTCTTCTCCATTATCTTACAATTTTCTTAGGGGCATAGTTGAATAGCAATGTGATATGCCATCCCATTTTCATATTCTTATGTCTGTCTTAAATTACACTGCTTGAAAAAAAGTGAGACACTCAGAAGGTGGGGAGAAAACAAATTGAAACATAGCTAATTTAGAGGGTATGTGATGTTATTTCAGTGATAACAAAACAGAGTCAAATTTACACAGAACTTATCTGTTTGAGCCCACTTATCAATACAGCAATGCACCCTGTCTGGCCTGGACAGTGCGGGAGGATGTCGTAAAGCTGCTGCATACCCTCCTGAGAAAGGTGATCCACAACTGTTGTAACTGGACATTGCAATCATGGATACAGGCAGTGGGATGGAGTTGACGTCCATGTTGGTCCCATAATGTTATATCAGGGACAGATATGGGGATTTTGCTGGCCACAGGAGTATATCAACATCACACAGACAATTTAAAGAGACACATACTACATGTGGACAAGCACCGGCCTGTTGAAAAATAGCACCACAATACTATTACACACTGCTGTACCATCAGAGTTCCCACGGCCATTACAAGCCGTGACCTGAAGTCATACCCAATGGCTCCCCACACCATGGGATTCCTTTGTGACCCACCCCCCCCCAAAATGTGGAAGAATGGGACCTCTCCCCATCTCCCCGGGTCACTGTCAAACTTCTCCACGATAGTCATTTGGAGCAGTGCAGGACTGGGACTCATCAGTGAACATAATGTGACGCCATTCATTAGCAGTCCGTACTTCTTGATCATGGCACCACTTCACATGCAGTCATTTGCTTGGGTGTTAATGGCAGCCTATGCGCAGGACGGCAATTCCATAGTCTGGCTGCTCCTAGCTGTATGACACAGCATGTTGCAAGGAGACTATTACAGTGAACTCCTGTTTATCCGAAATGATCAGGACGGTGGTCAGTTCCGATAACGAAAATTCCAGATAAATCAAAGTCCCCCTGTTTTCACATGTGAACACTCCAAATTGCGTCAATATTGCGAAATACGATCGTAAAACGTGCGTAGGGTATGTAAAACATTACTGATATGGTTGCAAATAACCCTACACTTTTTTACTGAAAAAATTGTGTTGACATGTCAAAAAGGCACCAAACTATGATTGAAAACTCAAAGTTTTTAAATACTGTATAACAAAGCTCGTTTATTTTGCATTCTTACAGAAAAAATCTCCCTTATTTGGCAGCAGGAAAAAACAGGAGTTTTAATTTTATTACCTACTCTTTTGAATAAAAAATAAACTACTGAACAAAATTATGAAACAAATCTAGAGATTACTCAAAGGAACGAAAAGTCTGTCCAGAGGAACTTTCAAGAAAAGTAAAAAAAAAAAAAAAAAAAAAAAAAACTTTTTAAGTTATGGACATAGAAGTTCTAGGATGCTTCATTAGAGTTTATTTTTTGGTAACGAAGTCACGAATGCCTTTTTTTCTTTTTTTTTTTTGCTTGAGAAACTATTGCTGCAACAATACATCTCCAACGTTGAAATCAAACTATTTCAGGATAAATCGTCTCCTCCTGTTGGCTGATGTACTCCAGGGCAGTTTGGATCACTTCGTAACAGAATGTGTGAGGAATATTTTTCTCTGATTCATCATCAGAAACATAGTCTTCTAACGCTTTATGATCGGTCACAATTTGGACGATTTCATCCTCAGTCACATGAAAAAATGCCATTTTCCATCCACTCTTCAATGTCTTCGAAGTGTGTGTCTTTACAACCAGCTTCTCCAGTAAATTCACCAAAATTATGTCAGCTTGAGTTTCGGTGTTGTCTCCTCCTTCCCACCACTTAGGTTGCCTTACGATCTAAGAGTTTTTCCAAGACCTAACAAGAGGAACTGGAGGAATTAGATTCCAAGCTTCAGCAATCAATGAATGACACTTAAAACATCAATTTTTTTAAGAGCTTCCACAAAATCATCTGCAGCATCAATCACACCTATTAAGTATTCCAGCATCTTGTGTCTGTAATGTTTTTCCATCGCCTCAAGAATACCTTGGTCCATCGGTTGACATAGAGATGTGACATTTTGTGGGAGAAATACAACTTTGATATCCCCATCTTGCAGATCACCTGGGTGAGAAGGAGCATTGTCCACAAGAAGTAGCGCTTTTCAAGGAAGTCCTTTTCCTTCCATGTAATTTACTACAGCTGAAACAAACTCTGCCTGGAACCACTCTCTGAAGATGGCACGGCACTGTTCATACATGCCTTAAGACTGATTCGTGTACCTCAGTGGGAAAGCTGGTTGGTTGGTGTCTAAATGCTCTTGGTGTTTTGGATTTGCCAATTAAAGTAAGACACAGTTTATGATTGCCAGTGGCATTACTGCAAGCGAGGACAGTAAATCTTTCTTTGATTTTTTTGTATCTGGAAGCCATTTCTTCTTCTTTAGAGGCAAGGGTTTTCGTTGGCAGCATTTTGTAATTCAACCCAGTTTCATCACATTTGTAAAGTTGATTGTCAGTATAACCTCCTTTGTCAATGATTGTGTGCAGTTTCTTCTTAAAATCAGCATAGCAGCTTCATCCCCAGATAATGATTTGGCACTGATGGCAATTTCATGGATGCCATGCTGCTTCTTGAAATGATCCTGCCAGCCATTACTTCCGAGGAATTCTTGCTTCTTTCCTTCTATCAGCTCATTAGCTCATTTTGACAAATTAGAGGACCTGAAACTGACACACCTTTGGCTCTTATTTATTCGTGCCACAAAAATAATGCCTCTTCTAACTGAGGATGTGCACCTTTTCTCATTGTTTTTCAAGATTTCACTGCGCTGCCCAATGCTTGGATGGAACAAAAATTTTTCAATTCCTGATCGATTTGTCTTCCGATCAGTAATTGTACTCCTACTCTGCAGCAACTTTTGTGGGTGGCTCACCAGCATCAATTCTCTGCAAAGTGTGATGCTCTTTTTCCAACAAGATCACATTCATTTTATGTTATGTGCCCTTAGTCACGTTCAGTGTTCTTTTTACAGACACTCGACTGAGTCCTTTATGGTTTTTGGCCCCTTTTATCTCTGGACACTTTAAGGCACATAGTGGGAGCACAAAACCTCAAATCAGACACACACAAATGCACAACTTGACAACACTCGAGATGCCCTAGACAAACTTTTGATTTTTGAAACCAGGCTGTGGCAGCCATCAAATGAAAGCATTCGATACATCTATGCCATTTCCTCTGTTCTACCCAAGCCCACGTGGCAACACAACAGGGTGTTGTACGTTCACTGTTAAACACTCAGCTTTGATGTACCGACAACAAGTGGAAAGAGTTAGGCGGCGCACTCTAATTGTCAGTTTCGACAGGCCTACGTTGCGCTCCATAGAACAATACTGTATGTACTGTACTTCCAAGGAGTTCCAATAGATGGCAGTGGCATGAAACCATGCAATACGAATAAGAAACGCACTAGAGCTTCAACCAACACACGCACGAATTGACGATACTTGGACTTTTGACACGCACCAGTGCACTGATTAGCAGTAGATTGCCAAAAAACACCAGCAAATGCTTGGCTCCAGGTGCACGCAAATTGAAACTTGTCAAGTGTCAATCTAGCTAGCCAAAAGTGTAGCTGCACAAGAGTTTACTGTACTTGTTCTCAGATGGCAGTCACAGACGTGAACAGGTTACAATGTACTCAGTACACTACACAGTGATGCTCCCTTGTAGTGGTCTGATGTAGTCAACTGGAACATTGATGATGAGTAAGCCCTTACTTTCCAACATCAGGCCACTGTCAGATCCAAATACTCCAAAAATACAGATGTTGCAAGGTTTAACCAGGGGACCAAATGGACATCCACAATGAGGTTTCTTTCAAACTCTCATCAGATAATGCTGTCTCACACCAATATGCAGCACCTTCATATCCTCCAGAGTGATGATTCAACATCTGACGCTATTCACATCCCTTATATACCACACGATGCTTGCTAAACAGCAATAAAAAAAAAAAAACACTAATGAATAATGAAGGAAAAGACAGACTGTTACTTACCATAAAGAAGATACCTTAGGCTGCAGATGGGAAGAATTAAAAGACACTTACATAAAGCTTTCAGCCACAGCCTTCATCAGTAAGTAGTAATCTGTCTTTTCCAACATTGTTGATATTCCTACTGGAGTTTCCATTGTTTCAAGGACACTGATGCTTTTCTGTGAGTGTTTGCTTTATGATGTTTTCTGCATTTTAGCTTTTTTTTAAAAAAGAAAAAAAAAAGAAAGAAAGAAAAAAAAAAAAAGATTTGTTGCTGGAAAACTTCTGAAGTCCAATAAAGGAGTTACAACAGCCATATATGGCTATCTGGTGGACCTTGCAGAACCAAATTCTAGGGCTGAAATATACTGTTGACCAATGGGCATTAATCAGAATGAATACTAAATAAAAAATTAAATTCAAGTTTACACAAAAAACACAGGTTCTATCACTGTTGCTTTTCATTCTATTTTGCTCTTATGTTTGCTATGACTTGTTAAGCAGAAATTTTCTTTCTATCTACAGAGTTACATTTGCTGTAATGTATCTTACCTCCATGTTGTTTCTTCTTTCTTCTCACTGCTGCCCCAATCATGGAAAGCAAGTCATCCTCACTGCATTTGCTTCGTATTGCATCTCTGAAACAACAGTTAAAACACCCGTTAAACAGTACCAGGCAATTACCACACAGTGAAATGTTGGTACACTAAAAAGGAAGAAAAACTTTGCAGAAATCTTCAACAGTAATCTTGTAGTCTGCAGTAGGCAACAGCAGGATAACAAACCCACTGGACAAGAATGGGAAAGTCATGATAGAAGTTACTTTTATTTTTATAAATAAACAGGTATCTTACACAAATGCTCAAGAGTATACATAGGATCTCGGGCTGAAGAGGTGGAGCAGAAACTGACATTAGTTTTGTTGAAGAGGGAGTACTGGAACACAGCACAATTTCTTGCAAAATGAAGCCAAATTTATTGATAAACTCTTAATTAATTGCCAAGCTCACTAATGTGACCATTTTATAACAGGTACTTACTGCTTGGAGTATATGTGACTTTTCAGGCTTGCCTAATAGATCTGTTGCAAAAACACTTTGGGTTCCCCACCAGATAACATTATGCAAGTCCCTCCCTCAATATTTCAGTGACACAACGTTTTGGCATCTTCAGGTGGTGGTGATTTCCACCATCACTGCTGCAAGATGCAACTGGCAATTTCCACGTGACAGCTTTGAAATTTATCATGTGGATGACTATGACCATCATATTTAGAATTCAGAGGATTTCATAGAATACCTGAAGATGCTTAAACTAGAACTTTCAGATCTTTTAGTTAGCTCAAATGTTATATCATTACTTACAAAAGTGCCCCTGCAGCCCTCATTAGAGGTTATTAGCAGCAAGTTTGAGAAAGAAATTGTGATGCTGTTTAAACATGTGCATACCTCATCCTATTTCTTATGTAACACCAACTACTTTAATCAAGTGGACAGTGTTCCCATGGGAGATCCTCTATTTCCCTTAGTAAATATCCAACATTCCTCCTTCTGGCAGAATGCTGAAGAGACATTTGTGGTGTGGCCCACATAATACAGACACTACCTATGTCCCTGCAGCATTTGCACTCGCTCCATCTGAATATTCAGTTCACTGTGGAAGTACAAAAAGATAGCAGCTTACCATTCCTGGATGTCACGGTTAGAAGAAAAGCTGACATAGCACTGGGGCTTAGTCTCTACTGCAAACTGATACACGCAGAGTTATATTTGAGGTCCAAAAGTTGCCGTCACCCTGCACAATGTGGTAGTGTCTTACACTCCCTGGCACATAGAGCACACGTGATTTCAGATACCGACAGTCTGCCTGGTGAACTGTAACACCTAAGAACAGTGTTCCAGCAGAATGTTTATTCTTGTAAACAGATTTGCAATGTGTTCTGAGCAAAGCAAGTTCAGTGTAGGGATGTAAATGAAGATACTTAGACAAGCACTGCAAATGGCTTTCTTGCCATATTTCAGTGGCATGTTTTCAAAATTAAAAGAATCGCTAAGAGAAACAGAATCAAGTGTGTTTTTCGTCTACCAGCAAAACTAAGGAATCGTTTGTGTTCAGTTAAAGACAATTTTGACCTTAGAAAACACAGATCATATATAAGATCTGATGCCATTATGGGAAACCTTATATAGGGCAGACACCTCACATTGTGCAAGAACACTGTGTTCAACAGCGCTGACAAAAATGCCACCCAGTAAATTAATGGTAGCAGAGCACTGCCTGAATACAGGGCACCACACGTTTCCCAAGAGGACTGAAATTGTATCCTCAGCATCATCACTCTAGGACTGTGTTTTTAAGAATGAGGCATGTATCCATACGGTGGGCAATCTTACCAACAGGAATATGGAATTTTGACTAAGCACTGCCCAGAATCCAGCACTGACTGCCATGAAATTAAAACAGTAGAAACCAGATCCTCCGATGTATGACCTGATGCAGTACCTTGCAGAGAGTTAATTCAGCTCTTAACCACACGAGTGTCCAGAAGTGCAGTCATTGCCCACAACACATAAGCAGAAGGCTACTATGAATGGCATTTCCATCCAACTGGGAGTGCCTGTCCACACATTCGTACTCCTGCTTCTAGCCTGACAAATTTCAATTCTGCTGTGCGAATATCACCAGCCACATCTTGCAGCAGTGATGACAGGACCCACCACTACCTGAAGATGACGAACAGTTGTGTTGGTGAAATATTGTGAGGCTTGGACAAAGTTATTCAGTGGCAAATCTGAGAAGATTTGTATACACTATTTTTCTGTGACGCAGGTAATGTGCAGCAAAATGTGATAACTTTCTGCATTTTCCTTTTTGTACATTTCAAAATACCCCAAAAATTGGTGAGAAACACTGAACATATGACATAACCAGATGACACACCCCACAGCATGTGCAGCAGTCGGGGTTGAGTGTAAATGAATGATTGAGCAGTGCAATACTTTCATTTGAGTAAACAGAGCAAATTTCGAAAACATTTTGTAAATATGATCTGTTGTAAATGTAGATGTTAAAAATTATTGTCCCTGCTGTAATCAAGCAAAAGCAGTTCTGATTTTGTGTTTATTGCTTCTGTCCCTTCTCTTGTTAGTAAAGAAAACATAGGTCATTTAATGGCGATGATGCTATTCTGAAGTTTATACTCATCTACTTGTTATGCAATATGGTAGGTTTTCATTGTACTGTACTTTGCAAGAAATCAAGGAAACTGCAAGACCGGTAAATAAAATAATAAACTTCTATATATAAAAATAAAGATGAGGTGACTTACCGAACGAAAGCGCTGGCAGGTCGATAGACACACAAACAAACACAAACATACACACAAAATTCAAGCTTTCGCAACAAACTGTTGCCTCATCAGGAAAGAGGGAAGGAGAGGGGAAGACGAAAGGAAGTGGGTTTTAAGGGAGAGGGTAAGGAGTCATTCCAATCCCGGGAGTGGAAAGACTTACCTTAAGGGGAAAAAAGGACAGGTATACACTCGCACACACGCACATACCCATCCACACATAAAGACACAAGCAGACATATATATATCTGCTTGTGTCTGTATGTGTGGATGGATATGTGCGTGTGTGCGAGTGTATACCTGTCCTTTTTTCCCCTAAGGTAAGTCTTTCCGCTCCCGGGATTGGAATTTTACTATCATTACTTTTTTTTTTTTTTTTTTTTTTTTTTTTTTTTTTTTTTTTTTTTTTTTACCACACATATTCCACACGGTTCATGCTCACTCCTTCAATGATACTGCCCATCCTTCTCTAGTGTGTGAGTTGTCCCTGCTTTCCCGCGTGTTTGTTGGTTTAAACACCCTTGTTTCAAAAGAGAGTGACAGCTTAGATACAGTCTTGTCAACATTTTGTATTTTTATTTAGCAATTATTGTTTGAGCCTTATAGGTGAATGTCACAAGATATTGTCAACCACTGCATTCACTAGATGGGAATGGGGTTCATGGGGTTCATTTTTTAAGTTGCTGTTATCTTTTTCATCCTATCTTGGACTAGCTTTTCCATACTCCCACTCTATTTTACGTAGCCAAACAGTTATCCGCCCTTGCAAACTTGCTCCTTTACTACCAAGTCAACTAATACTGGGCAGCATAACAGAAGTTCCAATATCCAGTCTTTCACCACAATTCACCTACACACACTTTTCACTCACTGATTTTCTTTTTTCAATGTCATAAATATTTTGCTTTCACAGGCTGCTGTGCTTTGAACATAAAATTGTAGGAACATCTGCCTCACATGTCTTTTTTTTTTTTTTTTAATTAAAGAATATGTTCCTTGCTTACTCCTATTTGCTTCTGATACATTTCCATTCTCACTTTTATTTTGTTTTGATCCATTTCTTTTTTCTTTGATAGACAAGTCAAACAACAATGGCAATATGTTGCAGCCCCCTGTGTTTCACCCTACTTACTATGAACTTACTTTTCTTAGCTTCCAATTTTATTAGTCATTTGGTTTTTAAGATACTTAAATTAATTGTTTGACCCTGTATTTTTATATCTTATTTTACCTTCAGTTGATAAAGGATTTCTGGTATGCTCACAAAGAGAGAGCTGATTCTTCCCACCCCTCACCCCCCTTACCATGTCCTGAAACAAACTTATCGCCAAGTCTTAGTCTAGTCATCAATTTAAAAGTGTCAGTTGTTGGTCCCATTGTCTAATAATTTGTACATTTATACACATGACGTTCCAATTTTTATTTGGAACATATAGACTCTGATAATCATGAATCACAGTTGAAATGGCTCTGGGCACTATGGGACTTAACATCTGAGCCAAGGCAGGATTCAAACCTGCGACCGTAGCAGTCGCGCAGTTCTGGACTGAAGCACCTAGAACCGCTCGGCAACGGTGGCTGGCGAATCATAGTTACCATCACATGGACAGAAATACTGTGTTAACTTTAATACAACACAGGGACATAGCCAAAAATGTCTTTACATAATTTCCAGTTCTGATTACTTTCCTTTAATTTAATCTCACAAATAGGTTAGTGTAACATGATGCTGACAGAGGCAAATTATATATACTCACAAATTATTTAGCTAGAGGTATCTGGTTTGTATGTCTGGGAGGGAGGAGGGTGCAAGCTGAAAACTTCAAGAAAAGATTACTCATTTCATACCTGCTGGATTTAACTGCAGTTTATCTCTTCCATATACCAACCACATACCTAATGTGCATGGCAAACAGTTTGAAAGTATTATTCTATACTCAGCATTTGGAAATATCAGTTCCTTCATGAGAGAGGAAAGAGGGATAAGTTTCTGAAGGTCTCAAAGGTCACTCGGACTCCGTGACTAATGTGAGGACAAGAGGAACGAATGTGTCTATAAGAAGTTTTGGAATTTCACCTCCTGAAGGTAAAATACTGATCACTCTGTCAGTCTTCTAGTAATTTTATGGTTTCCTCGCATGAATTTTCACTTGGACATGATTATTCTATGTTTCATCACTCACCTGAGAGATATCTCTGAATACCCAAAGAGACACACCTCCAAATTGCCATCAGCTGTTATCTGTAAACGGTTGCACGTGCCACAGAAGTGTTCACTCATTGAGGTTATAAATCCCACACGTCCCTTGAAGCCCGGGACATGGTATGCCTGCAAAAAGAAATTGGAAGAAAATAGCTACTGCTGTTGTGTAAATACTATAAATGTGTTGCTCACCAAGTGGAGGAAGGAGAAAATGTGCATTAAGGGGAGTTTGAACGCCCTATCCTGACAATGTTAAATTTGGTGACTTAACTTCCCCGTATTTCAGGAACAACTGTAGCCATTGACAAGAAACTTTTACAGGACATTAAACTATATGTTCTGAGTCTTACAATAATTGCATTTCAGCCACTGCTTTTGGAAATGCAATTTTTTAATTACACAGTTAAAATTTTGTGTACTTTTTTGTATGTTATTCTAAATAATTTTATTTATGCATAATATTATGTTCTTCTTTTAGTTCAGAAGACTCAGAATACGTATGTTATTACTCCCTGAAAATTTTAATTCGCTACTCGAAGTAGTTTCTGAGATTTAGGGAAAATGCAAGAGAAAATCTAAATTTTCAAGAAGAGTTTTTAAAGTTTTAATAGACTGTAACTCAATATATGCTTAACATTTTATTTTTAGTCACTCAGAAGCACCCTGCACCATACTGTATATCATCCTCTTGACCTTTTTTATGTTTTTTCTTGTTTTCTTCTTTCTGGACTCCGTAGTGGCCAACTGTGCTGCATACAGTGCTTTACCATTGCAAACCTTGTCCATCCATTCAAATTCTCTGATGCAGTTTGCTCCAGAATTAATTCCCATATGTTGTAGCACTTTCACGCTACCAATGTTGCCATCATTAAAAGCAATAACAGCATGACTGACCCCCACTTTAGTGTCTTCATTACAAGAAAAACATTTTTTGGTCTACATCTACATCTACATCCATACTCCTCAAGCCACCTGACGGTGTAGGCTACCTTGAGTACCTCTATTAGTTCTCCCTTCTATTCCAGTCTCGTATTGTTCGTGGAAAGAAGGATTGTTGGTATGCCTATGTGCGGGCTCTAATCTCTCTCATTTTATTCTCATCGTCTCTTCGCGAGATATACGTAGGAGGGAGCAATATACTGCTTGACTCCTCGGTGAAGGTATGTTCTCGAAACTTCAACAAAAGCCCGTACAGAGCTACTGAGCGTCTCTCCCGCAGAGTCTTCCACTGGAGTTTATCTAACATCTCCGTAATGCTTTCATGATTACTAAATGATCCTATAACGAAGCATGCTGCTCTTTGTTGGATCTTCTCTATCTCTTCTATCAACCCTATCTGGTACGGATCCCACACTGCTGAGCAGTATTCAAACAGTGAGCGAACAAGTGTACTGTAACCTAATTCCTTTGTTTTCGGATTGCATTTCCTTAGGATTCTTCCAATGAACCTCAGTCTGGCATCTGATTTACCGACGATCAACTTTATATGATCATTCCATTTTAAATCACTCCTAATGCATACTCCCAGATAATTTATGGAATTAACTGCTTCCAATTGCTGACCTGTTATATTGTAGCTAAATGATATGGGATCTTTCTTTCTATGTATTCGCAGCACATTACACTTGTCTACATTGAGATTCAATTGCCATTCCCTGCACCATGCATCAATTCGCTGCAGATCATCCTGCATTTCAGTACAATTTACCATTTTTGCAACCTCTTGATATACCACAGCATCATCCGCAAAAAGCCTCAGTGAACTTCCGATTTCATTCACAATGTCATTTATGTATATTGTGAATAGCAACAGTCCTACGACACTCCCCTGCAGTACACCTGAAATTACTCTTACTTCGGAAGACTTCTCTCCATTGAGAATGACATGCTGCATTCTGTTATCTAGCAACTCTTCAATCCAATCACATAATTGGTCTGACAGTCCATATGCTCTTAAATTGTTCATTAAACGATTGTGGGGAACTGTATCGAATGCCTTGCGGAAGTCAAGAAACACAGCATCTACCTGGGAACCCGTGTCTAAGGCCCTCTGAGTCTCGTGGACGAATAGCGCGAGCTGGGTTTCACACGATCGTCTTTTTCGAAACCCATGCTGATTCCTACAGAGTAGATTTCTAGTTTACAGAAAAGTCATAATACTCGAACATAATACATGTTCTAAAATTCTACAACTGATCGACGTTAGAGATATAGGTCTATAGTTCTGCACATATGTTCGACATCCCTTCTTGAAAACGGGGATGACCTGTGCCCTTTTCCAATTCTTTGGAATGCTACGATCTTGTAGAGGCCTACGGTACACTGCTGCAATAATGGGGGCAAGTTCCTTCGCATACTCTGTGTAATATTGAACTGGTATCCCATCAGGTCCAGCGGCCTTTCCTCTTTTGAGTGATTTTAATTGTTTCTCTATCCCTCTGTCATCTATTTCAATATCTACCATTTTGTCATCTGTGCGACAATCTAGAGAAGGAACTACAGTGCAGTCTTCCTCTGTGAAACAGCTTTGGAAAAAGACATTTAGTATTTCGGCCTTTAGTCCATCATCCTCTGTTTCAGTACCTTTTTGGTCACAGAGTGTCTGGACATTTTGTTCTGATTCACCTACCGCTTTGACATAGGAGCAAAATTTCTTAGGATTTTCTGCCAAGTCAGTACATAGAACTGTACTTTCGAATTCATTTAACGCCTCTCGCATGGCCCTCCTCACATTACATTTCGCTTCGCGTAATTTTTGTTTGTCTGCAAGGTGTTGGCTATGTTTATGTTTGCTGTGAAGTTCCCTTTGCTTCCACAGCAGTTTTCTAACTTGGTTGTTGTACCACGCTGGCTCTTTTCCATCTCTTACGATCTTGCTTGGCACATACTCATCTGACGCATATTGTACGATGGTTTTGAACTTTGTCCACTGATCCTCAACACTATCTGTACTTAAAACAAAACTTTTGTGTTGAGCCGTCAGGTACTCTGAAATCTGATTTTTGTCACTTTTGCTAACCAGAAAAATCTTCGTACCTTTTTTAATATTTCTATTTACGGCTGAAATCATCGATGCAGTAACCGTTTTATGATCACTGATTCCCTGTTCTGCGTTAACTGTTTCAAATAGTTCAGGTCTGTTTGTCACTAGAAGGTCTAATATGTTATCGCCACGAGTCGGTTCTCTGTTTAACTGCTCAAGGTAGTTTTCAGATAAAGCTCTTAAAAAATTTCACTGGATTCTTTGTCCCTGCCACCCGTTATGAAAGTTTGAGTCTCCCAGTCTATATCCGGCAAATTAAAATCTCCACCCAGAACTATAACATGTTGGGCAAATCTACTCGAAATATTTTCCAAATTATCCTTCAGGTGCTCAGCCACAACAGCTGCTGAGCCAGGGGGCCTATAGAGACATCCCATTACCATGTCTGAGCCTGCTTTAACCGTGACCTTCACCCAAATTATTTCACATTTCGGATCTCCGTCAATTTCCTTCGATACTATTGCACTTCTTATTGCTTTAAACATGCCTCCCCCTTCACTGTCCAGCCTGTCTCTGCGGTATACACTCCAATCTGAGTTTAGAATTTCATTACTGTTTACATCTGGTTTCAGCCAACTTTCTGTCCCTAGTACTATGTGGGCATTGTGACCGCTTATTAATGAGAGCAGTTCTGGGACCTTTCTATAGACGCTCCTGCAGTTTACTATTAGCACATTAATATTGTTATTCCCTGTTGCATTTTGTCTACTCTTACCTTGCCGCATCTCAGGAGGTGTCTTGTCGGGCCTAGGGAGGGAATTCTCTAACCTAAAAAACCCACATGTGCACTCCACATATACTCCGCTACCCTTGTAGCCACTTCCTGCATGTAGTGCATGCGTGACCTATTCAGGGGGACCCTACATTTCTCCACCCGATAGCGGAGGTCGAGAAATTTGCACCCCAGATCTCCGTAGAATCGTCTGAGTCCCTGGTTTAAGCCTTCCACTCGGCTCCAAACCAGAGGATCACTATCGGTTCTGGGAACGATACTACAAATAGCTAGCTCAGATTCCACCCCGCGAGGCTTTCCGCCTTCACCAACTCCGCTAACCGCCTGAACGAACTGAGGATGACCTCTGAACCCAGACGGCAGGAGTCATTGGTGCCGACATGAGCAACAATTTGCAGTCGGGTGCACCCAGTGCTCTCTATCACTGCCGGCGCGGTCTCCTCCACATCTCGGATGAGACCCCCGGCAAGCAGACAGAGTGAACACTGACCTTCTTCCCCGACCTTTCCGCTATTTCCCTAAGCGGCTCCATCACCCGCCTAACGTTGGAGCTCCCAATAACTAATAAACCCCTCCCCCCATGTGCCTGCTCGGACCTTGCTGAAGGAGAGGCCACATGTCCACTCACAGGCAGAACGGGCGATGCCACACGGCCAGCCTCCACACTGACCCTCCACCTTGTGCGCCGCGAATGCCGCTGAACCCGCCACTCCCCTTGGGAAGAGGGTGGCACAACCGCGCCCGGTATCCGCAAAGATGTGTCGACAGCAGGGTCAGTGGGTGAAGCATGTAACACCTGGGGTGTACCATGCAACGCACCAGACTCACCACTGCCTGAAGACGGCTAACCGCGGCCATCAACACGTTCAGCTGTTTGCGAACAGTGGCCAGCTCCTCCTGTGTCCGTACACAGCAGTCTCACATCCTATCCATCTTAAGAAATCAATTTACTGTAGAGAGTTAATCAACTTATAACTAGACTGCTAATTCACTAAAGGCGGCTGATAGTTGACTAAACTGTGGTTACTAGACACTTCCTGTAGAAAACAATGAAAATAGCACTACCTGTCTCTGGACTGTATTGAAAACAAACACTAGCACTACTGGTACTATGGCTGACTAAACGGACTTTCTCTGACTGTATTCAAAACAAACACAAAATCTATGGAACACTATTACTAGCACTCGACAATTAAAGCTTCCTAAAAGCAAAAACACACGGAAGAAGAAGTTACAAGTAAGAAAAATAGAGTTAATACTTAAATCAGCATAGTTCGCTGCACAGCAGACGTGACGCAGACAGCAGTTACGACGACACTGACGCTATAAGATTATTGAACGACTCATTGGGATTTTGAGTCTGACAATGCAGACACTTCTTCAATAATTCAGGATTGCCAGGTCTCTGTAAACAGGTTTTATGATATCCACAACTGCTGCTGGGATATAATGTTTATGGCTGTATGACCTGTTTGAGTACTGGGCATTGCGGTAATTGCACCATGAACCAGATCCAGGAGGGCATGACCAACACATTCCAGTTCTGTGATAAGCTTCTCACCATAAGGCTGAGTGGCTACTACACTGTTATATGCATTTGAGTCTGCACAACCTAAGAACTTAGTGTAACACACTCCCCTTTAGTTTACAGATCGATTATAAATTTCAACAGCTGCACAGGCCTCCGTACGACTAGTTGTCCTTCATAATTTCTGTCACAGATATGCCCTTCTTCATTCCCTGATTTATACTTATAAGAATGTTTGGTTAAAATCTGGAAATCTATTAGCTTTCCAGTATCCACCACTGGTCACTGTAGCAACAGAATTCTTAGAACTTCAGCTGCGCTTCTACCAAGTGCCCCAAAAGCTACTGATATGTCAATCATACCATCGTTTATTTCAGCAGCTTCATTTGCAGCACCCTTAATTGACTCACATGCAGTGGATTTCACAGCAGCTCCAATAAATCCTGCATATGAAACTTCCTGGCAGATTAAAACTGTGTGCCCGACCGAGACTCGAACACAGTTTTAATCTGCCAGGAAGTTTCATATCAGCGCACACTCCGCTGCAGAGTGAAAATCTCATTCTGGAAATCCTGCATACTTGTCCATTTTACAAAGTGGGCGTGGCATATACATCACGACACACATTGTTTCTGCTGCAGTGTGTCCTTTGCCAATAGCTCTCAATCCATAAAACCACCTAACATTTATTTCAAAATAATTATCTTTACACTTATCAGAACTCCAAAATGAATGAGTATATTTACAACTGGCAGAATTAATGATAAGTTTCCTGGCTAGTCCATTTGATACCTCAATGTCTTCATGTAAACTAACTGGCCCTCCACATACATACAGCACACACATTCACATAACACCCCTGTTACGATGTGTAGATGTATCAGAATATAACCTAACCTACCATTTACATGAGTTTTGTTTTGAGATAACTGTGTTATCACTACGTTTTATTTTAATCTTCGAAGCACTAATGGGTGTTTCTCTAGATACTCATGAGTTTGCGAGTATTTCATTGTCTGTAACTTCACACACCACATGCTGAACACAATGTTTCTCTTTATTCAAAAATTTATTACCATGAAACCCACATTTCTTAAAAACACTTCATTTTGGAGTCATACTTTTTGAGAGATTTACCAGTCTATTCGTCACTATTCCTCAGAAAAATGTTAGCACTTCGATGTACAAAGCATGTTTATACTATGAAAAGATACGATACTATTTTTGACAGTGCTACCAATACAAACACATAATTTAACCTTTATAACACAGCAATCCACAGCTTTCTACAGGGTGGTCCATTGATAGTGACCGGGCCAAATATCTCACATAATAAGCATCAAATGAAAAAACTACAAAGAACGAAATTCGTCTAGCTTGAAGGGAGAAACCAGATGGCGCTATGGTTGGCCTGGTAGATGGCACTGCCATGGGTCAAACTCATATCAACTGCATTTTTTTAAAATAGGAACCCCCATTTTTATTACATATTCATGTAGTACATAAAGAAATATGAATGTTTTAGCTGGACCACTTTTTTCGCTTTGTGATAGATGGGGCTGTAATAGTCAAAAATGGTTCAAATGGCTCTGAGCACTATGGGACTTAACTTCTGAGGTCATCAGTCCCCTAGAACTTAGAACTACTTAAATCTAACTAACCTAAGGACATCACACACATCCATGCCCGAGGCAGGATCGAACCTGCGACCGTAGCGGTCGCGCGTTTCCAGACTGTAGCGCCTAGCACTGCTCGGCCACTCCAGCCAGCTGCTGTAATAGTCACAAACATATAAGTATGTGGTATCACATAACATTCCGCCAGTGCGGACGGTATTTGCTTCGTGATACATTACCTGTGTTAAAATGGACCATTTACCAATTGCGGAAAAGGTCGATATCGTGTTGATGTATGGCTATTGTGATCAAAATGCCCAAGGGGCGTGTGCTATGTATGCTGCTTGGTATCCTGGACGATATCATTGAAGTGTCCAGACCATTCGCCGGATAGTTACATTATTTAAGGAAACAGGAAGTGTCCAGCCACATGTGAAACATCAACCACGACCTGCAACAAATGATGATGCCCTAGTAGGTGTTTTAGCTGCTGGGGCAGCTAATCCACACATCAGTAGCAGACAAAAAGCGTGAGAATTGGGAATCTCAAAAACGTCGGTGTTTAGAATGCTACATCAACATCGATTGCACCCGTACCATATTTCTATGCACCAGGAATTGCATGGCGATGACTTTAAACGTCATGTACAGTTCTGCCACTGGGCACAAGAGAAATTACAGGACGATGAAAGATTTTTTGCATGCATTCTATTTAGCGATGAGGCATCATTCACCAACAGCGGTAACCTAAACCGCCATAATATGCACTATTGGGCAACGGAAAATCTATGATGGCAGCAACAAGTGGAACAGCAGCGACCTAGGCAGGTTAATGTATGGTGTGGCATTAAGGGAGGAAGGATAATTGGCCCCCATTTTATCGATGGCAATCTAAATGGTGCAATGTATGCTGATTTCCTGCATAATGTTCTACCAATGTTACTACTAGATGTTTCACTGCATGACAGAATGGCGATGTACTTCCAACATGATGGATGTCCGGCAAATAGTTTGCGTGCGGTTGAAGCAGTATTGAATAGCATATTTCATGACAGGTGGATTGGTTGTCAAAGCACCATACCATGGCCCGCACGTTCACCGGATCCGACGTCCCCGGATTTCTTTCTGTGGGGAAAGTTGAAGGATATTTGCTATCGTGATCCACCGACAATGCCTGACAACATGCGTCAGTGCATTGTCAATGCATGTGCGAACATTACGGAAGGCGAACTACTCACTGTTGAGAGGAATGTCGTTACACGTATTGCCAAAGGCATTGAGGTTGACAGACATCATTTTGAGCATTTATTGCATTAATGTGGTATTCACAGGTAATCACGCCACAACAGCATGCGTTCTCAGAAATGATAAGTTCACAAAGGTACATGTATCACATATGGAACAACCAAAATAAAATGTTCAAATGTACCTACGTTCTGTATTTTAATTTAAAAAACCTTCCTGTTACCAACTGTTCGTCTAAAATTATGAGACATATGTTTGTGACTATTACAGTGCCATCTATCACAAAGCGAAAAAAGTGGTCCAACTAAAACATTCACATTTCTTTACGTATTACATGAATATGCAATAAAAAATGGGGTTCCTATTTAAAAAAACACAGTTGATATCAGTTTGAGCTATGGCAGCGCCTTATAGCAGGCCAACCATTGCGCCAGCTGGTTTCCCCCTTCGAGCTAGACAAATTTCGTTCTTTGTAGTTTTTTCGTTTGACACTTATTTCGTGAGATATATGGCCCGGTCACGATCAATGGACTACCCTGTATATAAAAAATTACAGATTTTATTAGGTCTTGAAGTAATGCGTGTAAAAATTTTAACATTTTCAACTAGTGTAGATTATATTTTAGAAAATAAAATAAAATACTTCCCACGCAAGTTTATAAGTAATATACATATCATTTTATTTGGAAAATTGCAAATTTTATAATCAGGTAAAAACCCGAAAAAGTGAAAAAGAATGTTTTCCGCTTCTAACTCCCCTTAAAGTTATGGAAATGTGCAAGCTTTCGGAGCCAGTGGCTTCTTCTTCTTGCAGAAACAATAAGGGGATGGAAAAGGGAAGAAAGAAAAGGATTGTCAAGGTTTAGGAAATGGGGAGAGTTGTAGAAAAGCTGCAGAGAAACCCAGGCCAGGACAGACTTACTGAATGGGATGAGAAATATGTAACTAAACCAGTCCATCTCTCATACCACCAGCAGATGTGAAGTATTATTGTGATTGGTAGTAAGTCATAAACATTAAATTATTTTCAATGTATGTTCATATGTAATACTGCACGTACCTTTGAGGTATCATTGGGCCCATTGGGCAGAGGATCAAAATTAGGCCACTGCTTTCTAATTATTTGGACCATTTCACTAAATGAGACCATCTTCCCATCATTCCATTTGTTGCCGCTGAAAGGCATGTACTCGATAAATCTTACATCAACATTTTTCTCTTTTGTTAACTCCACAAAACTGCACACTTCATCTTCATTAAAACCTCGCATTACAACACAATTTATCTGTTGAAGAAAGACACCATTAAAAACTTGGTATCAGATAAAGCATGGTTTAAACAGAGTTTGAAAGACTTTTTGATAGGTAACTCATCCTACTCAATAGATGAATATCTTAACAGTGGCTGTTAGGCCAGCTTAAATAAGAATGTCTGTTAGATTTCAGTTCTGAGAGCACTTTGTCATAACAGTCAAGATTATGTACTTTTTGTTTGATAAATTTATTAATAGTGCATAACAATGTTTCAGTCTGACAGCGTATCAATTCTGAAAATATTAGCTGTTCCAGTTTGTATTGTATTCACCTAGTTTGACAATCTCCTGACAAATGATCAGGGTATTCAAATGTTTTATATTTTTTATGTTATACTTTCTGGCATGTTACTCACCCATGAGAATCGTCTCATGTTTTGGGTCTTGGAACAAAAGCTGAATCTAATCTAATCTAACCTACAAAATAATGGTTCTACAAGTCTGTTGTTATATTTGTATACCTCACTGATTCTGTTAAATTAATCTTTTTCTCTCTTTTTAGAGAATGTCTGAATTTATCTTAGCATGCCAAGCTGTTAACCTTCTTAACAATTTATGAAAATTAAACTACATACATCTCCAATCTTTTTCCCCACTCCAACGCACACATCTTTTGCTGAAAGTATTATTTTAACAATTACATGAAACTGTGCTGCCATTTGTGAAACAAAGTTGAAAGTGTTCTCAAGATAAAAGGTCTTCACAAAAGGAGCATTTAGTATCTCTGCAGGTGGTAATACTGACAGCCATCATATAAACAAGCCCAAATGGTAGAACATCCTGCTTTACACATACACGCAATGGCAGAAAAAAGGAAAAGAGCACACCTTTCATTCAAGCATTGAATATATAAACTGATGAGACAAAACACTATGACCTCCTGTTTGATAATGTGTTTGTCCACTGTTGGAACACAATACAGCAGTGATTTTGTGTGGGACAAGTTCAACAAATTTCAGGTATGTTCCCAGCATTATGTGAGGTATGTTCCCAGCATTATGCAGCACCGCATGTCTAAGCACAGGTCATGTAATTCCCATAAATTGGAGATCAGTGGTTTCTGGGTGCAGAACTGGTATCTGATAGCATCGCAGATGTATTCCATCAGATTCAGAAGGGGTGAATTTGATTCTGGCCTCGTGACACTGAAAGTCATATTGTTGAAACATGTCACCTTCATTAGGGACAGGGTGCGGACAGTGCACAATAACGTTCACACAGAACAAAGCTGTTATGGAGCCTTCAGTTACTACCACAGGACCCATAGAAGACCAGGTGAATGTCCTCCATAGCATAATATTGCTCCCACTGGCCTAAGTCTGTAGCAAAGTGCACCTTGCAAGCACCAATTCACTCTGTTGACAGTGTATGTGCACAAAACCGTCAAGTAGGTGTAATGCGAAACTCGAATGATTCAACCAGATGACACATTTCTATTGATTCACTGCCCAATCTCAATGCTCCTGAGCCACAGAAATTGTAATTCAACTGTGTTGTCAACATGGGAACATACAGGGGTTGTCTGCAGCAGAGCCCTATGTTTAACAATGTGCAATGAATGGTGTGCTCTGAAATACTCGTGCTTCCACCAGCACTGTGTCATCAGACATGCCACAGAAATTAGCTTCCTCAGCCGAATGTCATCTTTTTCAAAGGAACCATCCCAGCATTTGTCTTAAATCATTTAGGGAAATCAAGGAAAACCCAAATTTTGATGGCCCGATGGGATTCGGGTCCGTTGTCCTCTGGAAGTCAAGTCCACTGTCTGACCACTGTGGTGGCATGACCTAGTCTTAATTAAGCCAGAAAATCCTGGGAAATGCTGACATACTTATTGATTTAAGATATAACAATTTAAAACAATCCTCTCATGAATTTCACTACAATTTTCCGCTCTTTTGAAAAAAAATTTCTTTTGACTGTTTTGATGTTGTTTAGTATGTTTAAATAATGATGGCAGTCTCTATAAAAGGGCAGTTTGACTTTTAAGTTTAGTTATACTGTTTTAAACTACATCCTTCATCTATTTGTCCACCCAGAAGTGCTATAGGATATAACTTGAAGACTATGGTGAGGTGGCGGGGGACAGTCATGTGTTGAGAAGGAGGTGCTGCCAGCAATGAAGTGTGTGAGGTGACGTTATTGACACTGCATACAGGGAGAATAAAAATACTCTATTCCATATTCATTTACAATCTACGTCTGGCCCCCATATGGTTTTACTTTTCTCCAATAAGAAAAAAGAAATTGTCAGTAACTGTCTTTATAAGGTCTTAAAAGGAAACAAACAATAGAAATCTAGGCTGGAGTAATGACCATATTATAAAAAAGATACATTGCTATTCACTGTATACAGGAGATGTTAGGTCACAGACAAGCACAACAAAAAGACTACTAAACACGTAAGCTTTCCATCAGAAAGTCTTCTTCCAAAGTGGACAAAAAACACACACACACACACACACACACACACACACACACACCCGACCGTTGTTTCTCCCATGATGCACAGTTGCTCCCAGTCTGGCCCTAGCAGCCGGAGACAGTGGTCATGTATGTGTGATCTGCATTTGCGCGCATGTGTGTGCGTGTGCGTGTGTGTGTGTGTGTGTGTGTGTGTGTGTGTGTGTGTGTGTGTGAGGGAAAGGGGGGGGGGGGGGGGGTTGCACCAAAAGCTTACGTGTTTAATAATAGGTGGTGTTCCTTTCCCCCCCCCCCCCCCCCCCCCCCCTGCCAGCAACACATCTACACTATACAGTGAGTGCCAATCTATCCTTTTCATAATACTGTCGTTACCACCTTGCCAAGAGGCATATTGTGGAGTAATCTGAAGGGCTCTACTAATTTGTACAAGAGGAAGGAGAGCACAATCTCAATGTAAGTTTTTAGAAAACTGGTATGTGCATTACTTCTCCAAACCTTTCAGAAAGGATACGGTATGCACTTCATTCAGCAAGATGAGTAATAAACAATATTAGCAATACTGCATCAAACTTGTTCACTTTCATCTTTGGATTAAACATTCGATTTCAGAGAGTACAGAATTTGGCAGAATCAAATTTTGGGGATATGTGGAACTGGGACAATGGCATATTTGTTACCCATTCAACAAACTAAGCACTGCTGATTGCTACTTTTATTGTGTCTGCTGCTGCAATGCATATATGAAACTATAAGTGCAGCATCTATGATGGAATAAAATGTTATACAAATGAAACATACAGGTACAGTGAAATAGAGTAGTATGGCTCATCATTTCGGTCTCACAGATTAGCAGGTGTTGACTTGAAATATAATACTTAAGAAGTTGAATCCAAAGGAGAGGATGTACCGTATTTACTCAAATCTAAGCCGCACTTTTTTTCTGGTTTTTGTAATCCAAAAAACCGCATGCGGCTTGGAATCGAGTGCAAAGCAAGTGGAAGTTCTGAAAAATGTCAGTAGGTGCTGAAACAACTAATTTCTGCCGTGGAATATATGTAGCGCTACACAGGCATGCTTCGTAGGCACAAAGATAAATACTGGCGCCAAAACCTCTGCGTCAGTAAATAAATTAAAAAAAAAAGGTGGAAGACAATTTTCATACATTATCCAACGAAGTAAATACAAATTCCGTATTGTTCATCTTCGAATGTAGCAGAACTTCAATGTATTACAAAAATCCGACCGGCAAGACTGTTTGGGATGTTTGTCAATATGGCCAACTCAATGTTCTGAATTTTTTCCTACCTGTGAGAAGAGACGGTTGCTAATAGGAACCTGATGAAATGTGAATCACATGCAGTATTCTCTTCATCATAAGAGTAATACGAATATAAACATTTTGCCACGTATTCTTTCGTGTTTGCTGCTATCTTATTTAAATCCTGTCTGCCTAATAAACTACGAAACTAGAGTGAGACAACAGCAAACGCGGAAGAATATACGTATCGTGTCATGTTTATATTCATATTATTCTTATGCCTAATAGTGATACAGTCAGAAATGAAGCACGGCAACTGACTAGATTTTTATATCCAAGATGACTCTAATTTCTGTGCAGAATTTGATGTACTAAAGAAGCGGCCGCAAAGATTTTCAAATGGAGAAAAATTTTCACCTAACTCTCGTTCAGAACATGTTCTATCATACGCAGTCTATTATTTGGTTCTTGTTGATCGTTATCAAAGAAAGCAGCAGTGTAAGGAACAACAAATAGTAGTCTCTTGCCATTGTTTTGCTAATGAGATGATTTCTCTCTCTTCTTTTTTTTTTTTTTTTTTTTTTTAAATTGTAGGCAGCGGTAGCGTGCACAAAAGCAAGCCATGCCACGAGTGATGACAGGCCGCAAACACGCACTATCAGAATGCGACAAACAATGCATGACACAGTACAGTAATGCATTTTCAGCTTAGAGTGACATAAACGCCTATAACAAGGAAAACGGCACTTATCAGATCAAAGCAAAATAAGCGATTGATTCAAACCAGATGAAGCACATGAAAAAGGAAGGGTACCAGTATAAATACGGATGGAGCGCCTGACGCATAGCAAAGGCTACCTGGTAAAGCTTAACTGCTAAGCTTACGACTCGAACCAAACTACTGTAGCTGTATCGTCATTCATTCGACCTAAATTGTGTCTCATATTACAATGGACCGACTTTGTTTCGATTTGGAGGTGCGGCCTAAAACTTTTCTCTCCCCTTGAACTTCGAGTCTCAAATTTCAGGTGTGGCTTAGATTCGGGAATTTTTTTTTTTTTTCTTTCCTTTATTTCGAGTCTCATTTTTCAGGTTTGAGTGCGGCTTAGATTTGGGTAAATACGGTAGGTGGTATTTCAACTAATTCTGACTATGAAATAAAACAAAGTACAGCAGGGAGCTCTGACAAATCAAAGAGCAGCGATGAAGATTCTGATGAATAGTAAAGTATGAGTTAAAAAATAAGATGCTACTGAGATCGTAAATTTTTGTTGTGTTGATGAATCTGTTAACAAACATATTCAAAAATGCACTGAAACATTGGCACATGTAGTGTTGGGAGGTGATAAACTGTCATTACTGTTAGAGGAGCTACGTATTTCTTGCTGTTCTACTCCTAAATGACACTGTATCTGAAGGTATAGAATGAATCTTCACTGGCTAGAGAAATGGGTAACACAATTTTACAAGTCTCTGCTGTCATGTAATCTCTTCAGGGAAATCATGACTGTACTAAGATTCGGTTTGTGGTTGACAAGGTCAGAGTCATTAAGAAATGCAAGGCAGCTACCATGTCAGTCCTAGAAGAGAGAGACGTAGCAAACTGTCAAAGCATGTACAGTCCCGGTCCATATGTTTGTGGTGATGTACTAACCAAGTAATACTGTGTGTCAGGCAGCGCATTACTCAAGAACCATCATGGAAAAAGGTGGAGTGGTAATTTATGTAAAAAACAACATATTTTACAATGCATTAGATTTAAAGAGCCATTGTATAGAGCAACAAATTGAAGTATGTGGTGTTGAGATTACTGTAAATGACTTCACGGCTGTAGTGTTAGCACTGTATAGATCTCCCTCAGGGAATTTGAATGTATTTCTTAAGCACTTAGATTCTTTATTATCCATACTGTACTCAAAGTCCAAGAACTTGATAATTACTGGTGACTTTAATGTTGATTTCCTAAATGAGAGCAATAGTAAAGCTGATTTAGTACATTTAATGGAGTCTTATAATCTGATGACAATAGTAGATTTCCCAACTAGGGTTGCTGTTAACAGTAAAAGTCTGATAGATAATATATTTATAGATAAGTCTACATGGAATGAGATCACTGTACATCCAATCCTTGGCCTTTCTGATCATGGTGGTCACTTGCTTAGGCTCAATTACATCAGTGTGTGCAACAGTTCCAAGCATTCTTGGAAATCTTTTAGGATAATAAATGAACAGGGCCTTAAAAAATTCAGTGATAGCCTAAAAGAGATAGACTGGAGCCGAGTTGATAGGGAAACAGATGTAAACAAAAAGTACAATTCATTTTTAAATGAATTCATGTCTGTATTTGAGTCCATCTTTCCCAAAAAAAGTAGTTAGAAATAGTCATATAGGCAATGCCAAGAAGTCTTGGATCACTACAGGGATAACAACATCTTGTAGAACAAAAAGGATGTTATACAGTTCTCTCAGGACTTGTAATGATCCAAAGAAATGACAACACTACAAACTTTACTGTAGCATTCTCAAGAAGGTTATAAATAAATCTAAAAGTATGTGCATAAAATCAGAAATTGAAAGCTCAGAAAATAAAATTAAAACTATAAGGAATGTAATAAAGAGGGAAACTGGCAGGACAACAGGGAACATGTCTCAGGTAGAGATTAAAACAGGGGACACTATCATAAAGAAACCTGAGTTGGTTGCAGAAATATTTAATAACCACTTTTTGAGAGCAGCAGAGAAGACAAGCTGTAATGGTTCTATGGAAGAATCATTGTCCCTCCTACAGAAAGCTATTAGCAACAGAATCCCACAGTTATCCTTATCTCCATTTACTGTAAGCGAAGTCATAAGAGTAATTAGATCATTAAAAAACAAAAATTCTGCTGGTGTGGACAATATTTCTAGTAAAATACTGAAACACTGTTATAAATTTGTTAGTCCCGCCTTATGCAACATATACAATGCATCCCTACAAGATGGGATTGTCCCTGACAGACTTAAGTTGGCTGTAGTGATTCCTCTCTTTAAAAAAGGGGATAAAAGCATTGTTACAAACTATCGCCCAATATCCCTATTAACTACCTTCTCGAAAATTCTAGAAAAACTCATGCACAGGAGGATTGTAGACCATCGCAAATTCCATAGTATCTTAAGCAAAAATCAGTTTGGTTTTCGTGCCGGTCTTTGTACTGAACAGGCAATATTCTCTTTCAGCAACCAAGTTTTGGAAGCCATTAACAAAAAAATGTCTCCAGTGGGTATTTTTTGCGATCTTACGAAAGCCTTTGACTGTGTAAACCACCAAATTCTTTGGAAAAAGGCAGAATACTATGGTTTAGGTGGTACTGTTGGCTTGTGGCTACAATCATATCTACAGGATCAGAAGCAGACTGTAATGCTAAATGGCTCTTCTGGAGAAATTGCCTCGTCTGAATGGGGCATGATAACGTGTGGTGTGCCTCAAGGCTCCGTTTTGGGCCCACTGATTTTCCTCATCTTTATTAATGATCTTCCTCTTTGTTCTGAGACAAACAGCAAATTTACCCTGTTTGCCGATGATACCACAATTCTAATTGACGATTTGACTGATCATGATCTTGAAAAAACTACAACTACTGTTTTTAATGACATCTTAAATTGTTTCTCCTCAAATGGTCTCTCACTCAATGCAGATAAAACTCATTATATGAGGTTCCATACATCACAAAGTAATCCCAATGAAATTGACATAAAATGTAGAGATCAACCAATACAGAAAGTTGAAGAAACAAAATTCCTGGGTGCTTACATAGACAGTAAATGTAATTGGTCAGTTCACATTCTTCATCTATGTAAAAAACTTAGCTCGGCAACATTTTCACTACGGGTAATTTCTTCAGTGGCTGAAGTTGACACTATTAAGGTTGCCTACTTTCGCTACTTCCACTCATTGATGTCATATGCTATCATATTCTGGGGGAACCAACCGCTTGCAAAACAAGTTTTCACCATCCAAAAAAAAAGCAATCAGAATAACGTGTGGGGTTAATCAAAGACACTCTTGCAGGTATCCTAACAACTGCCTCACAGTATATTTTTTCCTTGCTGACCTTTGTGTGCAAAAATTATTCCATCTACCAAGACAACAGTAAATTCCATGGTTATAACACCAGAAACAAAAACAATCTACATTTAGAAATGAAACGTCTCACTCTGGTACAAAAAGGAGTTTACTACTCCAGCATTAAGCTGTTCAATGCTCTACCACTACATATCAAATGTGTTCATACAGAACTGCCAAAATTTAAACGAGTTCTCAAAGATTACCTGACAGAGAAATCTTATTATACTGTGGATGAATACCTGAAAGAAAATGTATACCATCACTAAACTTATTGTGTCTAGAAGTAGTTCAATTGATTTAATTGTGCATTTGGGAATTAGCTCACTTTTTGTAACAACAGATTGGCTGTACATGTATTTACTCTTGTAGGCCTAATATCTGATTTAACTTTGTGCTCTTGCCTTTAACCTTTATTTGAAACTCCTTTTTCTGTCAAATGGTTGTTATGTTATCTAGCTGATATTGTATCTGTTACCGTATTTATAGTATGTCTTACTTAAACTATGTACAATTTGCCATTGAATTGCCCTTGTATAGTTTAAATTGAAACCTGTACAATTTGACACGTTCCATATCCTTGTGATTGACTCACTAACTGGATCTATGGAACAAGAAATAAATAAATAAATAAATACTGAAGTGTGATCCAAGTCGCACAAATATGGCTTTAATAATAACCTCCGAACAATATGCCTCTAAGGACTCAACAAGACACAGAACACTGATGTGCACATTACAAACTAGAATCACACAGAGAGTCAGTCAGCACTGTTCCACACTAATATATGTGCGAGTCACCAGCAGATGGCACGGCAGGGACCGCACGGCACGCTTGGCTCCCAGAGACGGCCTCCAGCAGCCAGCCTGCAATGATCAGTCGGTGACCAATTTAAAGACGCATGTACGGCAACACCACTCTCGGTGCACTCACACTGACATGTACTAGTAGCACGATACAGCAGTGATGAGTAGTAGTACCCCTCCTGTCTTGTGCGCCTTTTATCTGGCTCTACAATTTACTTTCCTAGACCCACACAAATGCCTGATCCTCCTAATTCAATTTGCTCTGCAGACTATTTAAAACTTTTGAAGAAAAAGGAGCCACAATTGCACTTTGTGTGCCAGTTACTTTCCAATACATTGGCACCAGCTGATCTTATTTAAGAATACTCAACTTTCGTAGCCATACTTACAGCACATCCTTTGCTTCCTGGCCTAAATCCAAGTTAACTCCCAGCCCCCCCCCCCCCCACACACACACCCCTCTCTCCCCCCCTCGCAAATCAGCTAGTTGTGTGGTGTTATCTCACGTCACACCCTAGTCTATGAGTGCCCAGCTGTCTGGCACCTGACCCCCCTACCTGCACCCCTAGCTAGCCCACAGATGGCTCCCCACTCTCCCACGAGCCACTAAATGCTTCCCTCCAAACCCCTCCCATCTCTCTCCATCTCTCACATTGCCTCAACCCACCCCATCCTACCCCACTCTAAAGCCCCACCTCACTCCAGAACACTCACCATGGGCCAGTAAAGAGCTGGCAGTTGAGCGACCACAGCATAAGGAGACATGCATGCGCATGTGAGAGAGTGTGTGTGTGTGTGTGTGTGTGTGTGTGTGTGTGTGTGTGTGTGTGTGTGCGTGTGTGTGGGCGCGCGCACATGTTTTCCCTACAGCTAGAAAAAGAAAGTGCATTCTGGAAGCTCACCAAGTAACGTACCTTTTAGTTTGGAAGGTAGAAGACGAGGTACTGGTGGAAGTAAAGCTGTGAGGACGGGTCGTGAGTCGTGCAAGGATAGCTCAGCACTTGGCCACGAAAGGCAAAGGTCCCAAGTTTGACTCTTGGTCCGGCACACAGTTTTAATCTGCCAGGAAGTTTCATATCAGTGCACACTCCACTGCACGGTGAAAATCTCATTCTACATACCTTTTGTTCGTGTGCCTATCGATGAGACAGTGCTTCTGCCTTTTGGTGAGCCATCTCCTTTATTCCTAAATAATTCGTAATTTTCAACAGAAACTTTCTGTACCTTATTGTTGCATCCTACATTACAATATGCAATTTCCACAATATGTGGTCATCTGTGAATATAATGGGGGTAACAACTGTAGGAGACCAAAAACTGACTGCAGTAAGCAAGTTCAAGTTATTGTACGCTGCAGTAGTTACCCAGAGGTGAAGAGTTTCACAGAGAATAAGCTAGCATGGGCAACTCCATGAAACCAATCTTCAGATGGAAGATCACAACAATAAAAACATTTGATTCAGCATACAACAGGCTCCAAACAGCATACACAACCTGTATGCTCAGAAACACAGAAAATCATATTGGTTCCATCAGCAGGAAACTTCAGCCCGTAATTGTTATGGAACACTGCGGCGATTTTGTTCATTAATAAAACCCAAAACTGGGGAGTAATAAGAGAGTATTGTTGTAACTTCTTATCAACCTGGTTACCAAAATACATATTAAGAACACTGATAAAGTGTTATTTTGAAGGGGTCACTCCAAAGCGCCACGAAAGTATTTGAGCAATGTATAAAATTAGAGAATCAGTGCACAATATTGAAAGCCTATCTGCATTATCTATATCTGCATGACTAGTCTGTAATTCACAATTAATTGCTGGCAGAGGGTTCAAAGAACCACCCTCAACCTATTTATCTACCATTCCACTCCCCTACAGCATTTGAGGAAAACCAAACACTTCAATATTTCCGTACAAGCTCTGATTTCTCTTATTTTATTACAATGATCATTTCTCCCTATGTAAGAGGGCTCTAACAAAATATTTTCACATTCGGAGGAGAAAATTGATGATTGAAATTTTAAGAACCTGCTCCAGCAAAATGCTTTTGCTTTAATGACTGCCACCCCAATTCACATGCGATATCTGTGGCATGCACTTTCCTGTTTCCCAATAATACAAAATGAGCTGCCCTTCTTTGAACTTTTAAATGATGTCCTTTGTCAGTCCTATCTGGTAAGGATCTCACACCATGCAGAATACTCCAAAAGAGGACAGACAAGTATAGTTGTAGATAGTCTCTTTAGTAATCCTAATCTTCTAAATGTTTTACTATTAAATCACAGTCCTTTGTTTGCTTTCCCACCGCGTTATCTATGTGAGCATTCCAATTTAAGTTATTTGTAAATGTAATTCCTAAGTATTCAATAGACTTCACAGCCTTTAGACCTGCGTGAATTATCATGTAACCAAAATTTAGTAGATGCCTTCTACTACTCATGCGGATGACATAACAATTTTTATTATTTAAGGTCAGTTACCACTTTTTGCATCATATGGATAGGTAGCCTAAATCATTTTGCAGTTTGTTTTGATCATCTGATCACTTTACAAGACAGTAAATGATATGCAAGACTGTAAATGATAGCATCATCTAAGAGGACTGCTCAGATTCTTTCTTAAATTGTTAATGTAGATCGGCAACAGCAGGTGGTCTATAACACTTCCTTGAGGAATGTCAGATATCACTTTTGTTTTACTTGACGATTTTCCATCAATTACTATAAACTGTGACCTTTCTGACAGGAAACCACACATCCAGTTGCACAACAGAGACAATACACCATAGGCACACAATATGATTAGAAAATACTTGTGAGGAACTGTTTCAAAAAGTCTTCTGGAAATCTACAAATATGGAATCAATTTGAGAGCCCCAGTCGGCAGTACTTATTACTTTGCGTGACTAAAGAGCTAGCTGTGTTTTAAAAGGTCAATATTTCTGAATCTATCTTGGCTATTTATCAATGAATCATTATCTTTGAGATAATTCATAATATTCAAACACAATATATGTTCCAAAATCCTAATGCAAATCAACATTAGTGATATGAGTCTGTTATTTAGCAGATTACTCCTCTTTTCTTTCTTGAGCATTGGTGTGACCTGAGCAACTTTTCAGTCTCTAGGTATGGATCTTTATCAAATGAGTGGCTATATGTTGTTGTTGTGGTCTTCAGTCCTGAGACTGGTTTGATGCAGCTCTCCATGCTACTCTATCCAGTGCAAGCTTCTTCATCTCCCAGTACCTACTGCAACCTACATCCTTCTGAATCTGCTTAGTGTATTCATCTCTTGGTCTCCCCCTACTATTTTTACCCTCCACGCTGCCCTCCAATACTAAATTGGTGATCCCTTGATGCCTCAGAACATGTCCTACCAACCGATCCCTTCTTCTGGTCAAGTTGTGCCACAAACTTCTTTTCTCCCCAATCCTATTCAATACTTCCTCATTAGTTATGTGATCTACCCATCTAATCTTTAGCATTCTTCTGTAGCACCACATTTCGAAAGCTTCTATTCTCTTCTTGTCCAAACTATTTACCATCCATGTTTCACTTCCATACATGGCTACACTCCATACAAATACTTTCAGAAATGACTTCCTGACACTTACATCTATGCTCGATGTTAACAAATTTCTCTTCTTCAGAAACGCTTTCCTTGCCATTGCCAGTCTACATTTTATATCCTCTCTACTTCAACCAACATCAGTTATTTTGCTCCCCAAATAGCAAAACTCCTTTACTACTTTAAGTGTCTCATTTCCTAACCTAATTCCCTCAGCATCACCTTACTTCATTCGACTACATTCCATTACACTCGTTTTGCTTTTGTTGATGTTCATCTTATATCCTCCCTTCAAGACACCATCCATTCCGTTCAACTGCTCTTCCAAGTCCTTTGCTGTCTCTGACAGAATTACAATGTCATCGGCGAACCTCAACGTTTTTATTTCTTCTCCATGGATTTTAATACCTACTCCGAATTTTTCTTTTATTTCTTTTACTGCTTGCTCAATATACAGATTGAATATCATCGGGGAGAGGCTATAACCCTGTCTTACTCCCTTCCCAACCACTGCTTCCCTTTCATGTCCCTCGACTCTTATAACTGCCATCTGGTTTCTGTACAAATTGTAAATAGCCTTTCGCTCCCTGTATTTTACCCCTGCCACCCTTAGAATTTGAAAGAGAGTATTCCAGTCAACATTGTTAAAAGATTTCCCTAAGTCTACAAATGCTAGAAACGTAGGTTTGCCTTTCCTTAATCTTTCTTCCAAGATAAGTCGTAAGGTCAGTAATGCCTCACATGTTCCAGTATTTCTACGGAATCCAAACTGATCTTCCCTGAGGTCGGCTTCTACTAGTTTTTCCATTCGTCTGTAAAGAATTCGTGTTAGTATTTTGCAGCTGTGGCTTATTCAACTGATTGTTCGGTAATTTTCACATCTGTCAACACCTGCTTTCTTTGGGATTGGAATTATTATATTCTTCTTGAAGTCTGATGGTATTTCGCCTGTTTCATACATCTTGCTCACCAGATGGTAGAGTTTTGTCTGGACTGGCTCTCCCAAGGCCGTCAGTAGTTCCAATGGAATGTTGTCTACTCCAGGGGCCTTGTTTCGACTCAGGTCTTTCAGTGCTCTGTCAAACTCTTCACGCAGTATTGTATCTCCCATTTCATCTTCATCTACATCCTCTTCCATTTCCATAATATTGTCCTCAAGTGTATCGCCCTTGTATAGACCCTCTATATACTCCTTCCACCTTTCTGCTTTCCCTTCTTTGCTTAGAACTGGGTTTCCATCTGAGCTCTTGATGTTCATGCAAGTGGTTCTCTTATCTCCAAAGGTCTCTCTAATTTTCCTGTAGGCAGTACCTATCTTACCCCTAGTGAGATAAGCCTCTACATCCCTACATTTGTACTCTAGCCCTCCCTGCTTAGCCATTTTGCACTTCCTGTCGATCTCATTTTTGAGACATTTGTATTCCTTTTTGCCTGCTTCATTTACTGCATTTTTATATTTTCTCCTTTCATCAATTAAATTCAATATTTCTTCTGTTACCCAAGGATTTCTACTAGCCCTCGTCTTTTTACCTACTTGATCCTCTGCTGCCTTCACTACTTCATCCATCAAAGCTACCCATTATTCTTCTACTGCATTTCTTTCCCCCATTCCTGTCAATTGTTCCCTTATGCTCTCCCTGAAGCTCTGTACAACCTCTGATTCTTTCAGTTTATCCAGGTCCCATCTCCTTAAATTCCCACCTTTTTGCAGTTTCTTCAGTTTTAATCTACAGGTCATAACCAATAGATTGTGGTCAGAGTCCACATCTGCCCCTGGAAATGTCTTACAATTTAAAACCTGGTTCCTAAATCTCTGTCTTACCATTATATAATCTATCTGATACCTTTTAGAATCTCCAGGGCTATATATGATTTCTAATGGAGCTATTGTATCAGCATTCTCTGAAAGAAACATAAATGGTTTATGACACTGAGGAGAGCTACTACTAAGTTACTCACAGTTGCAGTTGTTCTTGATTTGAATACTGCAATAATAACTTTGTTGTCTTTGGTGAAGAAATTTCAGAAATCCGTGTTTAGTAACCCTGCTTTAGTAGCACTGTCATCAGTAATACTACCACAGCTATTGCGCAGTGAAGGTATTGGTTGTGTCTTGCCATTGGTGTACTACACATGCAACCAGAACCTCTTTGGATTTTCTTCCAGATTTCAAAACGAAGTTTCACTATGGGAACTATTAAACACATCTTGCACTGAAACCCACCCTAAGTTTCGAGCTTCAGTAAAACATCGCTAATCTTGGAGATTTTGCATTCTTTTAAATTTTGACATGCTTTTTTTCATTGCTTCTGCAGCTGAGTTTTGACATATTTTGTGCACCACCCTTTTAATTTATTTGGTATCCTTTCAATTTATTTGGTATATATCTCTTAATTGTTGTCGATACTATTTCTCTGAATTTAAGCCATGTCTGGTCTACACTTACAAAGTCAGGCTTGAAGGAGTAGAGACTAAGTAGAGACCGTCTCCTTGGAAGGCATTAAGTTAATTTTTATATGCTTTCTCATTAAATGCCCTATTGTGTAGGGCTGAAAATTAATAGGGATAAGGTAAACAGAATGTGCAAAGTAAGTGGAAATTACTCGTCTCTTCCCCGATTACAGTGCAATAGAAGATAATACAAGATGTTGACAGATTGCCATATCTCGGTAGCTTTATATGTAATAATGAGGTCACAGATGCAGAAATCACCAGCAGAACTGGAAAATCAGTCCATATGGCAATTAGGTCTGTAATATGCCAACAAAGCTTTGACTACACTCCTTTATCGTTTATATGTGTGAGACTTGGAAAATGTCAGTAAAATCAGCACACAGTCTCCATGTTTTTCACCAACAATGCTAGAGATGAATTCTGAAGATGTTAACCCAACCAAGTTACAAACGATGAAGTGCTGAGAATAAGAGGTCTACACAGCCTGCACAAAATTATTGTTGAAAGAAGACTGAGGATTGCAGGTTATGTTCTACGCATGTAAGGTGGAAGAATCCCAAAATCAACACTGTTGTTGAAATCAATGGACAGATACAGATGTACAGGAAGACCTTTTAACACCTGGAACTTTTGCAATGAATCTTCAATCCATGGACACAAACTTGGAGGAAGGTGAGAACTTGGCAGCTGATCAAGTCAACTAGTGGAAACCAGTTCCTTGTATGGTACACAGCAAATCTGAGTAAGTTAGTAAGTAAGTAAGTAAGTAAAGTACAACTGGGGATTTTGCAAAACTGTTGGATGATCGATATTATTGTCTAGATTTGACACTGTTGGACTTCTACCTTTTCCTTGATGTGTATTCTTCAAATTGTGAGTTTTACGAGAAAGCTGATAGATACTTACCAATCAACCTTCCCTGACACGAACTGACATTGTCTCTTTATAAATTCTACTGTGCTAACAATTATCTAGCGGCTACACGGGTAGCAGGGGTTGTGTGGCGTGGGCTGGGCGGTTTTTTAGGTTAGATGGCCTTGGGCAAGTACAGAAAGGGCAACAGCCTCAACGGGTGCGGGGCAAAGTCAGGACATGCGGGGACCGAGCAGCAATCGGTATCGTAATTGTCAACTGTCGAAGCTGCGTTGGTAAAGTACCGGAACTTCAAGCGCTGATAGAAGGCACCGAAGCTGAAATCGTTATAGGTACAGAAAGCTGGCTTAAGCCAGAGATAGATTCTGCCGAAATTTTTACAAAGGTACAGACGGTGTTTAGAAAGGATAGATTGCATGCAACCGGTGGTGGAGTGTTCATCGCTGTTAGTAGTAGTTTATCCTGTAGTGAAGTAGAAGTGCATAGTTCCTGTGAATTATTATGGGTGGAGGTTACACTAAACAACCGAACTAGGTTAATAATTGGCTCCTTTTACCGACCTCCCGACTCAGCAGCATTAGTGGCAGAACAACTGAGAGAAAATTTGGAATACATTTCACATAAATTTTCTCAGCATGTTATAGTCTTAGGTGGAGATTTCAATTTACCAGATATAGACTGGGACACTCAGATGTTTAGCACGGGTGGTAGGGACAGAGCATCGAGTGACATTATACTGAGTGCACTATCCGAAAATTACCTCGAGCAATTAAACAGAGAACCGACTCGTGGAGATAACATATTGGACCTACTGATAACAAACAGACCCGAACTTTTCGACTCTGTATGTACAGAACAGGGAATCAGTGATCATAAGGCCGTTGCAGCATCCCTGAATATGGAAGTTAATAGGAATATAAAAAAAGGGAGGAAGGTTTATCTGTTTATCAAGAGTAATAGAAGGCAGATTTCAGACTACCTAACAGATCAAAACGAAAATTTCTGTTCCGACGCTGACAATGTTGAGTGTTTATGGAAAAAGTTCAAGGCAATCGTAAAATGCGTTTTAGACAGGTACGTGCCGAGTAAAACTGTGAGGGACGGGAAAAACCCACCGTGGTACAACAACAAAGTTAGGAAACTACTGCGAAAGCAAAGAGAGCTTCACTCCAAGTTTAAACGCAGCCAAAACCTCTCAGACAAACAGAAGCTAAACGATGTCAAAGTTAGCGTAAGGAGGGCTATGCGTGAAGCGTTCATTGAATTCGAAAGTAAAATTCTATGTACCGACTTGACAGAAAATCCTAGGAAGTTCTGGTCTTACGTTAAATCAGTAAGTGGCTCGAAACAGCATATCCAGACACTACGGGATGATGATGGCATTGAAACAGAGGATGACACGCGTAAAGCTGAAATACTAAACACCTTCTTCCAAAGCTGTTTCACAGAGGAAGACCGCACTGCAGTTCCTTCTCTAAATCCTCGCACAAACGAAAAAATGGCTGACATCGAAATAAGTGTCCAAGGAATAGAAAAGCAACTGGAATCACTCAATAGAGGAAAGTCCACTGGACCTGACGGGATACCAATTCGATTCTACACAGAGTACGCGAAAGAACTTGCCCCCCTTCTAACAGCCGTGTACCGCAAGTCTCTAGAGGAACGGAGGGTTCCAAATGATTGGAAAAGAGCACAGATAGTCCCAGTCTTCAAGAAGGGTCGTCGAGCAGATGCGCAAAACTATAGACCTATATCTCTTACGTCGATCTCTTGTAGAATTTTAGAACATGTTTTTTGCTCGCGTATCATGTCATTTCTGGAAACCCAGAATCTACTATGTAGGAATCAACATGGATTCCGGAAACAGCGATCGTGTGAGACCCAACTCGCCTTATTTGTTCATGAGACCCAGAAAATATTAGATACAGGCTCCCAGGTAGATGCTATTTTTCTTGACTTCCGGAAGGCGTTCGATACAGTTCCGCACTGTCGCCTGATAAGCAAAGTAAGAGCCTACGGAATATCAGACCAGCTGTGTGGCTGGATTGAGGAGTTTTTGGCAAACAGAACACAGCATGTTGTTATCAATGGAGAGACGTCTACAGACGTTAAAGTAACCTCTGGCGTGCCACAGGGGAGTGTTATGGGACCATTGCTTTTCACAATATATATAAATGACTTAGTAGATAGTGTCGGAAGTTCCATGCGGCTTTTCGCGGATGATGCTGTAGTATACAGAGAAGTTGCTGCATTAGAAAATTGTAGCGAAATACAGGAAGATCTGCAGCGGATAGGCACTTGGTGCAGGGAGTGGCAACTGACCCTTAACATAGACAAATGTAATGTATTGCGAATACATAGAAAGAAGGATCCTTTATTGTATGATTATATGATAGCGGAACAAACACTGGTAGCAGTTACTTCAGTAAAATATCTGGGAGTATGCGTACGGAACGATTTGAAGTGGAATGATCATATAAAACTAATTGTTGGTAAGGCGGGTACCAGGTTGAGATTCATTGGGAGAGTGCTTAGAAAATGTAGTCCATCAACAAAGGAGGTGGCTTACAAAACACTCGTTCGACCTATACTTGAGTATTGCTCATCAGTGTGGGATCCGTACCAGGTCGGGTTGACGGAGGAGATAGAGAAGATCCAAAGAAGAGCGGCGCGTTTCGTCACTGGGTTATTTGGTAACCGTGATAGCGTTACGGAGATGTTTAATAAACTCAAGTGGCAGACTCTGCAAGAGAGGCGCTCTGCATCGCGGTGTAGCTTGCTCGCCAGGTTTCGAGAGGATGCGTTTCTGGATGAGGTATCGAATATATTGCTTCCCCCTACTTATACTTCCCGAGGAGATCACGAATGTAAAATTAGAGAGATTAGAGCGCGTACGGAGGCTTTCAGACAGTCGTTCTTCCCGCGAACCATACGCGACTGGAACAGGAAAGGGAGGTAATGACAGTGGCACGTAAGGTGCCCTCCGCCACACACCGTTGGGTGGCTTGCGGAGTATCAATGTAGATGTAGATGTAGATGTAGATCTACTGAGAATCCTCGACTAGGTCTCCGCAGCTCAAATGAGCCAGTTTCTTTTAAATTTCTGTCTTTGGCTATAATTGTCTTCCAAGTATGGTGACACAACATCCTGTCATGAAACTTTTGCCTTTACACTTGTTTACTTTTCTGGACACTGCCTTTTTCTGCACTGTGCACTAAATACACTATGTGAGTAATGTCCAATCTCCAACAACCAATCGTGAACTGTAAACAGCTGTAAACTCTACCAGGGCACATAACAAACAATTAACATTTGTGTTTTAGTGTTCTAGGCTGTGAGGTCATCAGCGGACAAATAATTTAGTACCTATTCCTGGACAGCCAGAGTGGCCATGTGGTTCTAGGCGCTACAGTCTGGAACCGAATGACCGCTACGTTCGCAGGTTCTAATCCTGCCTCGGGCATGGATGTGTGTGATGTCCTTAGGTTAGTTAGGTTTAATTAGTTCTAAGTTCTAGGCGACTGATGACCTCAGAAGTTAAGTCGCATAGTGCTCAGAGCCATTTGAACCTATTCCTGACGTGCTGTTGTTTGGAACAACAACTGACATGATCCAAAATATTACTTTCTTTTATTATAGCTTCACTTTTATTTTGTCTAATGATTACTAATTTCAGTATCAAATTCCATCATCAAGCCACTATATGATCAGAAAGCATAGTGTATCGTTAAAATATTGTTTAATAAACAGATTACCATTATATCATCATTCCTTAAAGTAATGTCCAAAGTGGAAGGACAGATGATTAATTTTGAGTATATACTAAAGTCAGAGTACTGAACCGGATATGAAAGAAGGAAAACCAGAAGGGCAGTGAGAGACGGGTGCCTTCTATCACCTTACTTCCTTAATATGTTCATCAAGGAAGTAATAACAACAACAAAGAAAAGATGACCAGAATCAAAAGGTAATTTCTGGAATACGCCATGGAAATGTGATAGGACCATTACATTTACAATGTATATAAATGATCCAGTAGAAAGTGTCAGAGGCTCCTTAATATTGTTCACAGGTACTACACTTGTCCATCAGAAAGTAGCAATAACAGAAGACAGTATCAATTTGCACAATGACCTGCAGAGGATTGGTGAATGATGTAGGCTCTGGCAGTTGACCCTGCACATAAATAAATGTAACATATCACACACACACACACACACACACACACACACACACACACACACACACACAGGAAAAGAAATCCAATACTGTACAACTACACTATTAATGACAAATTGCTGGAAACAGAATCTACCATAAAATATCTAGAAGTAACTATCCAGAGCAACCTTAAAGTGGAATGACCACATAAAACAGCAATAGAAAAGCAGATGCCAGACTAAGATTCACAGGAAGAATCTTAAGTGAATGTAAATTACCCCTGTGTCCTTACCCAGTAAGACTGACAGAAGAGAGAAAGAAGATCCAATGAAGTGCGGAGTGTTTTGTCACAGGATCATTTAGTCGCTGTGAGATCATTACAGAGATGCTCAGCAACTCCAGTGGTAGATGCCATAAGAGAGCAGTTGTGCATCACGGAAAGATTTACTACCCAAATTTCGAGAGAGTAGTTTCCGAGAAGAGTCTGACAACATAATAGTTTCTCTCATATACAATTCACGAAATGATCACGAGAAGAAAATTTGAGAAGTTAGAGATAATACAGAAGTGTACTGACAGTCATTCTTCCCAAGCACTGTTCACAAGTGGAACAAGGCAGAGGGGATCAGTTGGTGGCATGAGACGTACCCCCTGCCACACACAGTTAGGTGGTTTTTGGAGCATGATGTCGATATGGAAACTTAATTTCATGCATATACACTGCAGATTGATGACATCACAATAGTAAATCAGAGTAGGAACTAAATAAAATGTTTCAGGCCTTAAATCAAGAAGTGGTAAAACTAAAGCTAAAAATGAATACAAAGAAGACAAAAGTTATGGCTACAGACAAGAAAGGAGGAGGAGGTAGGACTGACACAAGAACAGGCAATGAGCAACTCAAGAAAGGAACTGAAATTCAATATCTCAGTAGCATTTTGCAAGAAAACAATCAATATTTCAAGGCATTCAAGAAAAGAATAGCACAGGTGAAGAGTTCCTTCCAAAATAAGAAGAAGCTGCAACTGAATAAACATATCAGCTTCCACATTAAGAAAATATTTGTAAAGACCTTTGTGTGGAGTGTTCTGACACACAGATGCAAAATCTGTACATTAGAATAGCCAAAGGAAGCTCGCCTCAGACCTGCTGAAATGTGGTTCTGGAGGAGAAGTACAAGAACTATCTGCATTGACAGAAAAATTAAAGGAAATAGGAGAGAAGAAAGAACCACTGAAAGTTATAGGCCAGGGCAAAGCAAAATACACTGGACACTAAACTGGAGACGATAATCTTTTAAAAAACATTTCTGAAGGCAAGATCGTAGGTAAGAAAACAAGGGGATGACTGAGAACATCCTACTTAAACAATATGATCAATGAATGGGATTTTCTTCACACATGGAGATGAAGACAACTGCTGAAGAGAGGAAGCTGTGGCTGCAGAGACAAGGTTTAACCTTTTGGAAGAGTAAGGACAAACTAATACAAAATATGATTCTGCATGGTAGCTACATATGGAATAAATGACAACTTCTTGTGTGCAGTCATCAAGTCACTTACCTCAGTAGGTGTCTTATCTACTAAAAGTAAAGGTCACTGTTGTGCTTTCAATAGATGTGAACTGCACCCTGAAAATGGTATGTCTAGTTTGCAGTTGTACAGAAGCTTTTTATTTTGCAAAATGGTTCAAATGGCTCTAAGCACTATGGGACTTAACATCTGAGGTCATCAGTCCCCCAGACTTAGAACTACTTAAACCTAACTAACCTAAGGACATCCCTGCCTGAGGCAGGATTCGAACCCGCGACCATAGCAGCAGCACGGTTCTGGACTGAAGTGCCTAGAACCGCTCGGCCACAGTGGTCAGCTTTTATTTTGCACAGAAATGTTTGATAATAAGATGAACTGATGCTGGCACTTGCTACTGAAACCAGTAGTACTTAGACACAACAAAAATGTGACTACAGAATTAAGAATAATTTTTCCAAACAATCGAGTATTTTTACCAAAACAACACCACAATAGTGGAAACTTATTTTAAACTAAAGACACAAAAGAAAAAAAGAGAAACTGTAAAGATCTTGAGTCTCATAAGACTCTCTTGGGAGGAAAATATAAGATTTTTAATTGGTAAACTTGCAAGGCATCCTTTTTATGTTGTATAAACTACGAAACTGTTAGCATCGTCAGCTAAAATTTACTTCTTCTGTCTTAATATACCTTCCTTCACTTACAGCTGCAGTGTGGAGACAGCGGTGAGGGTGGGAGCGGGGATGGGGGCGAGGGTGTGGGCATACTGCTTTAAAATGGTGATTCTTGTATTGATATTCTTAACAACAGATTTATATCTTTTGTTTATGAAAGTCTGCATGCGATGACAGCTGCACTAGTAATACCTTCACAGGGTCGTATTCAAGTTGCAAGGCTAGATCTATGCCAACCATGACACGCTCCCAGCCTTTCCTCCTCGTGATCTGGTTGTAGCGTTGGGACTGCAGGGTGTCTAAGCTGATGTTCAGACCGTCAAGCCCTGCCCTCTGCAAGGCAACCAGCTGTCTTGTCAACATGAGGCCATCGGTTGTCATTAAGACACTTTCGAGATCTTTTATTTCCTTCAAAGCACCCGTGAAACAGCAAATTATTCTAAAGAAACTGAAACAAATAATTTGTAACATTGCTGCTGCATATGAAACAAAACTCCAGTTGATAAATTGAAAATACAAATTCCTCAAAAGTTAACTGTACATTTGCCCTAATACAAAGAGATAAGAAGGGTTAATAAACTGAATTGAAGAATGCAAGTTAAGATAGCAATGAAAAAATAATTAGAGGCATAAGATCACCTACTGCAACAGGGAAATGGGAATCAATATGAACCATTACCCAGCTACTGTCAACTGATTCCATGTCTCCATGCACACTGTATAAACCACTGTGGGTTTGTCCGACAAAGTACATTGTTGTACCACACATTATGGTTTTTCCCCATTCAATGCTCATGTGGAGTGTGGGAAGAATGATTCTTTAAATGGTTCTGTGCATGCTGTAATTAATCTTGCCTTCATGGTCCCTATAGGAGTGATACATATGCGGTTATTGTATAATCCCTAAATACCTCACTTAATACAGGTTCCTGAAATTTCATAAGTTAGGTTTTGTCATATATTTGGCGTCTATCTTCACTTGTCTGGCATTTCCAATTTTTAGTAGCTTCTTGATGCTCTCCCATGCATCAAATAAATCTATGATCAATCATGCTACACTATTTTGTATACATTCAATGTCTGCCATTAGCCTTATTTGTTATGGGTCATACTTAAGCAATATTCTAGAATGGGCCACACAAGTATTTTGTAAGCAATGTCCTCTATAGACTGATTGCATTTTCCAGTATCTTACCAATGAATTGAAGTCTGCATTCTGCTTTGCCTACAAGTGAGTCTATGTCACCATTTCATTTCATCCAGATATTTGTATGAGTTGACCAATTAAAACTGTGATTATTTGATAATGTAGTCATACAATACTGTCTTTTTTTGTTTTGTGATGTGCTCCAATTTACATTTCTGAAAACTTAAACTCAGTTGCCTATCTTTGGACCAAATTGAAATGTTATGATCTGACTCAAATTTGTGCAGATTTTTTTCAGGCAATAATTCATTATCATCCAGGAAAAGTATGAGGTTCCTTATAATATCGTCTTCCAGAACATTAAGGTACAACATTAATGTAATGGTATAAATTACTATAACTGTATAAATAAGTTTATAAGTGTGTAAAATACATTGAACTATTTGTTACAACAAAATATTGTACCGGTATACTCAGCAAGATGTTAAATCAGCAGATAGCTACATTTTATGTTCAACATTTTGTGTACAGCATATATGCTGGAAAGGAATTATACCCAAATTAAATAAATCTGAAGAAATGGTAGTGTGTGTCTGGAAAAAAAATCCGTAAAAACTCATACAGTCCAATTTGCTATTATGTCACTGTTACTGAAATATAATACAAAGTAACTGAATTCGATGAACATTCTCAGAGTGCAATATGCCTCAGAGTGAAATGCACAGTAATGTCAACATTATTTTTTAGGCTATGTTTGTGAAAATGGATGAAAGCAAACCACACATTTTGTTCTCAATCTGCGGAAGCATTATGCACTGTGAAACACTGTACTGCTGTTATACATAAAAGCTGTCTCATTGCCAACATCTTTCCCCTGCTGGCTGTTCTACACTTCTCATAACTAATTCAACACGTTGTAAGATATTTTATGCTGTATGACACCACAGTCCAATCTGGTTAGGATAGCATAAAAATAATATATGAATTTCAGTATTGAAACTGGAAAAGCAGAACAGCTCTCATCACACTGGATATCAAATCGAGGTTGGATTACAGCCATGGGTACATCATTTCATGCTACTCAACTGAATGTCATATGTCAGAGTTCTTCAACTGTAGTGGCTGGCGACTGGTGGCTGGCGGCTGGTGGCATACCCATCTCTTGGCATCCTGTGAACAGACGTTCTCCACAGGTGACAGATTTGAAGAAAATGCTGGATACGGCAACAGTGGAACACTCTCTGTATCGAGGTAGCTCAGTACAGCTCAGGTGATGTGTAGTCTTGCATTATCTTGTTAAAAGATAACATCAAAGAAAGACTTGTAAGGGATAGAACAATTTATCAGCTTCCTGAACATCCTTCCAACAGCGAGGAAAACAAAATAAACAAGAAAGAAGAACAAAAATACAACGCTGCTGACATTCCTAATTTAAACTAGAGGTATGTGATGCTGTAAATATGATTCCCAATTACCAAATTGTGAATACGCCCGATTTAAAAATTTATCACCATAATGTGCAATCCCTGCGTAATAAGATCGATGAAATTAACGTTCTATTAACACATGAACTTAATGATATCTCAGTGTTATGCATTTCTGAGCACTGGCTTAACCCAGAATTAATCCAGAATACTAAAATAAACAAATTTGTCTTGGCTGCTTACTACTGCAGGAAAAACAGCAAACAGTGTGGGGTAGCAATTTACACAAAGGATAATGTAGATTTTATTACACTACCTGACTTAACTAGGGCAAATGTCGAAAAGGATTATGAAATTGCAGCTATAAAAATTACTCAGTTCAACCTGGTTATTGCTACAGTTTACCGATCACCGTCTGGGAATTTTGAACTTTTCTTAAACAAAATGGAGTCATTGCTAAATAAAGTAAATAAAATGGATTGTGAATTTATAATCTGTGGTGACTTCAATATTGACTTCCTCATGAATAGTGGAAATAGGGAGACCATTTTGAACCTTGCAACGTCCTTCAATTTAAAGGCTGAAGTAAAAGCAGCTACCCGAGTATCAGAAACTTGTCAAACAGCTCTTGATCAGTTTCTAGTAAATAAGAGTTTACACAACACCTCACTAAAAATTTTCAATGCAGGTTTTAGTGATCATCTTGCTCAAATATTAAGCATAAAAGTACAAGGCAGTATTATTAACAACATGTCTTTTAGAACAGCATATCGAAGCTATAATCAGCATAATGTGAACTACTTCAACAACTTATTACACAAAGAAAAATGGCTAGGAGTGTACAAAATGAATGATATTAATGAAAAATTCGACACTTTCATTGATACATTAACCCATTTCTTTGAACTTGCATTCCCACTGAAAACATTAACCATACGGGGAAACTCTAGAACAAACAGCTGGATCACAAAGGGAATAAGGGTTTCATGCCAGAAGAGAAGACTACTTCATGAAATATGTAACTCGAAAAATTCCTCACCTGTAGTACGCGCATACTATAAAAAATACTCCAAAATATTAAGAAAAGTAATAAAAGCAGCAAAAATAATGCATAATGATGAAATCATTTATAATTCAGCTAATAAATCAAAGGCTATGTGGAGTGTTATAAAAAAAGAATGTGGAGAATACAGACAACCTTGGAAAAATATAACACTATCACATAAAAATAAAAAAGTAACAAACCCCTTAGAAGTAGCTAACACATTTAACAACTTTTTCACAGGTGTTGCTGAAAATATGTTACAATCAAACTTTAAGAGCATCCAGGCAAATGAATATAAAATAAGTACATGTAGAGGATCAATGTACATCGGTTCTGTTTCACAAGATGAAGTAGCTAAAGCAATAAAAGGACTAAAAAATTCCAAATCGGCAGGTATTGATGGTATACCTGCAACAGTGTTAAAGAAGAGCGCATCAAACCTAACTGAAGTACTCACACATTTATGCGACTGCTCACTTCAGGCAGGCACTTTCCCTGATGTGTTAAAAACATCAAAAGTTATTCCTGTATATAAAAAAGGGGATAAAGACAATGTAAATAACTACAGACCCATCACAATTTCCTCCTGCATCTCTAAAGTACTGGAAAAAGTTATGTATGAGAAACTTATGAAATTTATAAATAAAAACAGCATCCTATGTAATGAACAACATGGATTCAGAAATAAGAGGTCAACGACAACTGCTGTCTATGAGTGCATCAATTTCATCCTAAACCTGATGGACAAAAAACAGGAAACAATAGGAGTCTTTATTGACTTGTCAAAAGCTTTTGACATGGTGGACCATAAAATTCTGCTATCAAAGCTAGAAAGATATGGTATTCGAGGTCTGTCCAACAAGTGGATCAGTTCCTTCCTGACAAATCGTATGCAGGCAGTGTGCGTCAAGCACACAAATATTGAACTAAAAACTGTATCTAATCACTTATCTGACTATAAACAAATAAAATGTGGTGTACCCCAAGGATCCGTATTGGGACCCCTTCTGTTTCTTCTGTACATAAATGATCTAAGCTTAAATATTGATGCACACAAATCAATCATATTTGCAGATGACACCACGATTCTACTAAAAGGAGATGACGATGAACAGTTACAGCAGACAGTAAACACAGTCATGAAACAACTTAGCAGCTGGGCACAGAGTAATCGGCTTGTAATAAACAGTAAGAAAACCGTTGCTCTTAAATTCCACAATGTTCCTAACAAGGACATGTTTATCCCATCAGTCTCTATCAATGACGAACCAGTTGGTAACAGTACTGAAACCAAATTCTTAGGACTTTGGCTGCAGAGTGACATCAGATGGAACAAGCATATTGAATGTCTCAATGCAGAACTGACCAAAACACGTTATCTTCTTTGTTCATTAAAATCATGCTGTAGTGAGAAAACAGTATTGAATGCATATCATGCGTACTTTCATTCTCGTCTTAGATATGGGGTCACCTTCTGGGGAAACTCTAAAATAGCTAATAGCACTTTTAAACTACAAAAAAAGGGCCATTAGAATCTTGTTTGGGTGCAAGCCTAGAGACTCTTGTAAACCCCTGTTTAAGAAATCTGGTATTCTCCCATTACCGTGTGTATACATTATGGAAACCCTTTTGTTCTTTAAATTAAATGTAATAGGCAAGGACCAGAGGCTAAAAAAAACTGTGATATACATGAGCACTTTACCAGACAAAACAGGAACTTACATATGACTCAAATCAGCATAGCACTGTGCCAAAAAGGTACTTTTCACATGGGAGTTAAGCTTTATAACAAACTTCCTGAAAACATAAAAGCTATCACTGAGGTCAATACATTTGGAAAATCTCTAAAGTCATATTTACAGCATCACTGCTTTTATTCCATTGAAGAATATTTAAATTTATGAAATGTGTTATATAAATACTTGTGTGTAAAGTGTATTATTGTAAGCTTAAATATGTATGCTTTGAAATTACTTTCAGCCTGTATATTTATAACTTGACTTGTCCAATGTCTTATGCATAAGCTGCTATGTAGACAACAGGACCAATAAAATACAATCTACAATCACGGAGCCCTTGAAAATAGGGCACAGCGATAGGCCTTAACAAAACACAAATGCAATGACTGATGTCCAAATTACTGGATATGTGAACCAGAAGTTGTGACATGTATCCAGTTGCACCCCATACCATCACATCACATGCTGGACCCGCATGAGAATGACAGGTACAATCTGGCCAGGTCTGTTGGCATCAGAGCCTCCAAACACAAGTACATCAATTGTGACGATGTTGCAGAACCGAGACTCGTCTGACATGATGACACAGTGCCATTCCTGTGTCTGGCATTGTTGTCAGTTGCACCGCTGTCAGTTCACCTCTCTCTAGAGCTGCAGAACCGAGACTCGTCTGACATGATGACACAGTGCCATTCCTGTGTCTGGCATTGTTGTCAGTTGCACCGCTGTCAGTTCACCTCTCTCTAGAGCTGCAATAAGGGCTTGACAGTCTGTGCTGCTCCAGATGCCATCACATTGTCTGTGTGGATATCTGTCTCACTGTATACAAGCCCACTTCCTGACTAAATGTACACAACTTCACTGCAGGATCACGTACGCATGAGCGAACACTTGTCTGCCCTCTCAGGTGCTAGTTGGGTGGCACTACTGAGGCCCTGCAAGGCATTTAGCATGGCCCTCCTGAACCTACCAATTCTATGTTGGCACAAAATGAGATTCTGAGCAATGCAAGCAGCAATATAGTGAAACAATAAACCAGAGTCTCAGCAGACCATGAGCCTGCCACTGCCAAATCTGGAATGCTGATAAACATTTCTCCTTCTTCCATTATGCTTAACACGGTCTTCGTGTAAACAACCAACACTGAAATAGAATTTCTGAATGAGAAACCCGCTCCATAAGCTTTTCTTGCATGCAGAATATGCATGGGAGTGCTGAAAAGTAATGCCTCTGAATTTTTTATTCTGTTCTCAATATCGGTCAAGGTATGACACGTCACGCATATTACTTGGTCAACTTTCCCACTTCACTGACTCATGGCACACCCACCTCCCGCAAACAGATGGAGTCGGCATAGGCAGCCCACTCTGACCAGAGATTGTGAATATGTTTACGGTGCACTTCGAGGAAGAGGCCCTGATGTCAACCAAATGGAAATCCATCTTCTTCTTTTCTTCTTCTTCTTCTTCTTCTTCTGTTGTGTGGATAACACACTTGTCATCTGGCCTCATGGAAGAGACAAACTTCTTGACTTCTTTGTACATCTGAACTCCACACGCCACAAAATCAAATTCACTATGGAGACCAAAGAAGAAGGAAGACTACCATAGCTGGACATCATAGTCAGGAGAATAATGGACAGCACCCTGTGCCACAGCGTGTATCTGACTCTATAAAACACAAACTCAGTTCTCCCTATGGCACTGTGAATAATTTCAATAACAAAAAGTGAGATGAATGTTGCAGCTTACAATTAATTTCCACTTTGGCTTTGTATTCAAGATCAGTCTTACCTGAGAGTGCAACATTACATCTTTAGTTAATTTAATTATATGTTCATTAGATTTTGGTTATAAGGCACGTTTTGCTGCCTAATGTTTTGTCTCCAAACACTGGAAACAATCCATGGAGGAAGAGGAGTATGTAAGACATTGTTGGACCAGGTTGGAAGAATCTGTGAATTTCAATACTCTGTAGAAGAGCTCAATCATTTGAAAATAACTTTCAGACCTTGTGGCTATTCTAACAGATATACATAGGGCACTACATTCTAAAATATTTGCATCTTTCAGTGAAAAACAAGCAAGTAGAAGAAAAGTTCTCTTGCCACTTGTAAAAACAGTCGCAGATCGCGACCTCTGAGTGCTATAAAGAGAAGGTATTGACGCAGTGCTTAAACCAAACAGAAGACCACAACTGCAGCCATACTCAAGCAAATTGCTATGCAGTAGTTTCAGTGAATTTGACAATGATGTGGCTGCTCTCATAGTGGCCCAGTCATATTGTGGGGTACGGAATGCCAGTGACAGGGCTGGAATTGTAGGTGACAGATGGGTTTTTGGCAAAGCCTTGTATCAATACCTCCTTAATTATTGAGCTGAAAAACTGTAAAAAACATTCATGCAGTAAAATCACACAAAAAAATTTCCTATTTCTGCAGGTATTGTGCCTTCTGTTTCTTTTTCATTACAAAAACATATTGATTCAAGTTTATAAAGTCACAACTATGTCACTGTGATTTGTGTAACACACATTCTGGAACATGTTCCAGGAATGTCATGAAACAGACAGCTTTAAATAATTACTCTAGCTCATCTTTCAAGACTTGCATGCCAACAACAACACCATCTATCCAATCTCTTTTTATTTCACTTTCATGAAAAGATTTCTCCACAAAGGATATCATCTGCCATGTAGGTAGTGCAAGAGGAAATTCCACACTAACATTTGGGTAATCAAGTGGATTCTGTGTCTTGTCAGAACCAAGTACAATCAACCCAATTTCATCTTTACCACTGGTAAATATCTGGAAACATATTAAATGGTAAAAATAAGTTTTGTTTATAACAAGTTGTATACCAATAAAAACATCACACACAGATACTCTTTATAATATTATTTAATTGGATAGATAAAAAATCTACTCACCAAGCAGTGGCAGAACACACACATAAAAGACTGTTGTGATAGGCAAGCGTTTGGAGCCAGTGACTCCTTCTTCAGGCTGAAGGGTTGCAGGGGAAGCAAGAAGGATGAAGGTAAAGGACTGGAGAGGTCTAAGAAAAGGGGTAGATTTTGGGAAAGTCACCCAGAACCATGGGTCATGGGTGACTTACGGTACAGGATGAGAAGGAAAGACTAATTGTTGGGGACTGCATCGGGCAAGATTCGGAAACCTGAGAGCTTAAAGGTGGAAGACAGGGTAATATGCAAGACAGAGATTACTACTAAAACTGTATATGGTTAATAAGAGTGAGAAGGTAAGTGTATTGTATGCAACAGTTGTGGGAGGGGGCAGTGAAAATAGACGGGAAAGACAATGAAAGATGTAGAAAGCTAAAACGGAGTGAAGCAAAGAGTAATTACAGTGAAGAAAGGCTGAGACAGGAGAAATTAACGTAAATTAAGGCGAGGTGGGTGGTGAGAACCAAGGACACGTTGTAGTGCTAGTTCCCACCTGCGGAGTTCTGAGAAACTGGTGTCTGGCGGAAGAATCCAGGTGGCATGTGTGGTGAAACAAGTGCCGAGGTCACGTATGCCATGTTGTAGAGCATGCTCTGCAACAGGATATTGTGAGTTTCCAGTATATACACTATGCCTATGCCCACTTATCCTAACTGATAATTTGGTGGTAGTCATGCAGATGTAGAAAGCTGAACAATGTTTACATAATAGCTGGTATATGACATGTGTCGTTTCTATTTTTCGCCTAATCCGAAATTCTGGGTGACTTTTCCAAAATCTACACCTTTTCCTGGAACTCTACAGGCCTTTTCCTTTACCCTTCTTCCTTCCCCTTCAACGCTTCTGTCTGGAGGAGCCATTGGCTCCGAAAGCTTGCCAATCACAAATAATTTATTGTTTTTGTTGTTATAGTTACTCTTTATAACCTACTTAAAATACATCATGTACCTTCCTCTCCACAATTCTTCGAACACATAGTTTTGCCTTTTGCAAAAAATCACTGCGTTTCTGTATAACATACTTGGAGTCAAAGTGTCCAACATCTATTACAATTATAAACAGAAGAAAGAAAGTCATTGTATTTATTGGCAGTATTACGCAATCAAATATTTTGAAAGAGTTCCAGTGGTATAAATTTACAAAATCTTACAAATAAATATATACGTTTATTCTTTAAATCAATTCTTAGCAATAACATAATAGTATAAATTGCAGAATCAATATAGCCAATTTTAATGTAATGAATGCAATACATATACAATATAACAGTGGTAAGTTATATCAAATGAGAGAGAGAGAGAGAGAGAGAGAGAGAGAGAGAGAGAGGGGCATTTAGACAATGTTTCATTACAGTGTGAAACTTATTAGAATTAAAATGAAGCCATAGTGAATTATTACATTCCAAAAATAATAATTATTGTGTTCTTTCACCCCAAAATAATACATTCATTAGGTAATATATACTTTTAATTTCAGAAATTTTTACAGCTCTGAACTTCACTGCTTCGATGAATTTATTACATGTGTCAATGAATGAGGGTTGATAACACTGCTTTAGTCATTCAATTGTTCGTCATGTGATATTCGCAATGTTCTTAATAACTTCTTATGTAAAGTTCTATCATCAAAAAGATAATCTACGTAAGTTTTAAAAGTCGCGAATCTTTAAACAACAACTTGAAAATGGGTATATCAGTATTTTGTATACATTCTAGCATTGCTAGATTTACTTTTAAATTTTAAAGTATATGAGCAGATTGAGCGACTTTCCATCCAGAAAATTTGCTGTTGGCAAGACCTCACTACAAAGAAAAATGGTCTTTCCGGAGTCAAATGCTAAAAAATTCATAAATACCAGCATTGTAAGTGATACAAACAGGTATTAAGCACCGGGCATAAATATCATTCTGCTTGACGAGAAAAAAAGTAGGTAGATGAAAGAGTAAATTGGGTGCAAGGATTGAACATAAACTAACCCAAATTGCACCAAAAAAAAACATGAGGGTCACTGGTCAAGAATTGAGCACTGCCCCCCCCCCTCCCCCTCCCCTTCCTTTTACAGGCTTACTTTCACTTTTCAGATGAGACCATGTCCCCCATATGTGAAGAAAATAGCCAATATGTAAAGAGAATTACAGATAAAGAGTTTTCTAGAATGAGATTTTCACTCTGCAGCATAGTGTGCACTGATATGAAACTTCCTGGCAGATTAAAACTGTGTGCTTGACCAAGACTCAAACTTGGTGATCGTAGCCCCAGACCTGTGTTGCCGTTTTGGGAGGTAGATCTCATATCTGGAAAGAGGAGATGACAGTTAGGGTACTATGGGTGAGCAGCTGCCATCAATTTTTGATGGTGCAGAACCCACAATAGTGGAACTGCTGCCTAGTCCAAAGGCACCTGTTACCAGTCTTACCCCACAATAGTGTATCGAATCCAGACGTAATGTCGAAGCTGATAAAAGGTCATATGAGAGATTCCTGTAATCTAGGTGTGACTGCACCAATGCTGCATACAGCCATATCAAAGTAGAGTGGACCACACCGCTGAGGCATAGAAGAGCATTCAGGTGCGACCTACATGTCTGCTTTAGTTGGCAAAGACGGGGAAGCCATGTCAACTAGGCATCAAAGACCGGACCTAAAAAACACGATGACAGAAATGCATAACGTAGGTCATGGCAGCCAAAAAATGGATGCTATGAGTGAAAGCCCAGGATTGTGCTTGGTGTATTGCTCCCTGCATTCTGCCTCCAGCAATAGCCGTCGCGGACGAACAAAAATGATGGGGACAAAATATGTCATGCAGCTGCCGCCAGATCATTGATAGCCACAAAAAGGAGAGTGACACTCAAAACAGAACCTTGTGCAAGCCCCTTCTCCTGCAGGGGGGGGGATGCTACAGGAGGCACCAACCTGTACCCAAAAAGTGTGACATGGAAGAAAGTTCTGGATAAAAATCAGGAGTGGGCCATGGAGGCCCCACTCCTTTAAGGTGGCAAGGACGTTATGGCACCATGTGGTATCATAAGATATACACGCAGATCAATGAAAACTGCAACAAGGAACTGATGCTGAGCAAAAGCTGTTCAGATAGCACACTTCAAGTGGACTAAATTATCTTCAGTAGAGCGCCCTTGGCGAAAAGCACCCTGGATCGAAGCCAAAAGATCCGGGGATTCAAGGACACAATACAGCCTTCAACTAACCATATGTTCAAGTAACTTGCAGGACACTGAGTAAACAATCTGGACGACAGCTGTCCGTTTGAAGAGGCAATTTATGTGATTTCAAAATTGGAATAACGGCATTTTCTCGCTACTGGGAAGAGAATTCTGCATTGCCCCAGGGACGGTTAAAGAAAGGCCAGGTACACTGACGGAAAAATTTGCAACACCAAAAAATAATTAATGTAGAGTAATGAAATACCAGGAATATATTTGTTGAGACAACGTATGTAAAGTGATTAACGTTGCAGGATCAATGGGAGTGTGAGACAAGCCACTGCAAATGTAAATGCAAATGCTGGTACGCTATTGTACACGTGTCATGTGTCAGTTTGTGGGATGGAGTTCCATGCCTGTTGCACTTGGTTGGCCAATATAAGGACAGTTAATGATGTTTGTGGATGGGTTGAAGCTGTCATCAGATGATGTCCAATACGTGCTCGATGGGAGGTAGAGCTGGTTATCGAGCAAGCCAAGGCAATATGTTGACACACTATAGCATGTTGGCTTACAACAGCAGTATGTGAGCAAGTGTTATCCTGTAGGAAAACACCTCCTGGAATGCTGTTTGTGAATGGCAGCACAACAGGTCAAATAACCAGACGGACATACAAATTTGCAGTCAGCGTTCGTGGGATTCATACAGACAGTTTTGTCAGTGGAAAAGCGAAAGCCATTGTTGATGCTCCACGAGTAAAGACAATCAAGACATTGCTGAAGATGCCACTAAGTGAGACAGGTTCATAGAGAATTGCAATAGAAGGCAAAATCGTCAAAAAAAAAGAGAGCCGGAGATGCCCAGTGGGAGACAGGCCATTATAGGGTTTATGGTGATAGCAAAGAGAATGACACTCAGAATGGAACCCTGAGACACACCATTTTCCTGGATAAAGGTGTCCGACAAGGCAGACCCTTCATGCACCTCGAAAACTCGGTCTTTTAAAAATGTCTGAAGGAAACAGGGTAGGTGGCCACGGAAGCCCCACATGTGAAGAGTATGGACGTTACTAGCTCTCTAGCAGGTGTCATAGGCCTTTTCCAAATCAAAAAACACAGCGACAATCTGGGATTTCTGCAGAAAACCATTCATGACATGGGTGGGCAAAATAATGAGATGGTCCACTGCAGAATGCCGTGTTGAAAGCCACACTGTGCATTCATAAAAAGTTGTGAGACTCGAGCCACCATATCATCCGGGCATGAATCATATGTCCCATCACCTTGAGAACACACTGGTGAGAGAGATGGAGTGGTAGCTAGAAGGAAGAGTGTGTGTGTGTGTGTGTGTGTGTGTGTGTGTGTGTGTGTGTGTGTGTCAGAGAGAGAGAGAGAGAGAGAGAGCGAGAGAGAGAGAGAGAGCTAATTTCGGCAAGAGCTAGATTTTCATCAATAAACTGAGTTGAAGCTGCTGTTGTGGTCATCATCCAACTACTGCTTTGGTGCAACTCACCAGCCTATTCCTGCCTTTGTAAGCCTCTTCATCTCTGCATAGTATTTCAACCTAAATCCACTTAGAATGGTGAACCACCATTCAGAGAATAACTTTTTAACAACACAGTTTGACTTCTGTAAAGGCTTCTATACTGAGAATCCAACATAATATCTCACAAATTCAATTCCAGTAGAATTAAATAGTGGAAATTATCCCCTCTGTCATCTTGCCAAAGCCTTTGACTGTTTAGATTAAAAAATTCTGAGAGGGGAAGCTAAAATAGTATGGCATTAAAAGTCTTCCCCTTGCATGGATTGAGTTGTACTTTAACTACAGAAAATGGAAGGTCACATTAACAAATGATAAGACAGGAATAAGATTAAACTCAAAAAGGGAGAACATAAAATATGGTGTGGCACACAGTGTTTGCTGCCAAGTCCGCAAAAATGATTTACTTGGGGCACTGGAGGGCTTTGGAAAAACTCTAATGTTTGCAGTGTCACAAACTTATTGATGCAAGATCTAAACTCATCCATACCAGAAACATCCAGGATAATAACAGAACAGGCTTGTATAGATCCACAGGTACCAGCTTAATGCCTAAAAACTTGTATTGTGCAGTTCTAAAGAAATAAAAGTGACTTACAGATACGAATATCAAAAGTAGGGATAAATGGGTAACTAGGCTCCCGTGTTCTAAGTTCCTGGAAATGCAGATACCACTCACATGTGAGACCAGCATGTGAGTCAGTTAACCGAGAAGCTCAGTTCCGCCCATTTTGTGCTTAGAAATCTCTTACTGTATCAAACTGGACAAAGGATTGCTAACACACTTTCACTCAGTTTACTCATATGGCTTAATCTTCTGAGGTACTTCAGCTAAGCGGAAAAAATTATTTATTCTACATCTTGAAAAAGCTTCTTCAGGGACCCATGGATTCTCACACTTACATGCCTATAGAAGTTATATTCCCTAATGGTATATGTGATTAATAACAAGATTTAGTTTAAGATGAACTCAGCAATTCAGAACTGCAATACTAGAAGCAAAAATAATTTCCATATATAAAAACCTAAAATCAGGTTTGCCACAAGTTTCTCCAAGTGAAATTCCCTGATATTTCTCTGATTCCACAGACACGTTTTAGAATTTTTCCCCAACAAATTTTGAGGTCTCAAGGGGAGGTAAAGACATAAGTCGACAAAAGAATGTAAGGGCTATGTATTTCTCCCCCATTTTGTTTTAGGGTGCAAAAACAACTAGGGTCATATGTGTCCATGCCAAAACTGTGAAACACAAAGATGAAGAGAGGAGTTAAAAATGATTACATGTCAACGTTTAATGACGGAAGATAGGACAGCTAGAAACAGGGACGTGGAGAAAGGTCTATGAAGTACGCAATAGTGAAATGGAGGCCCAGAACTAAAAATTAAATGGCCTTCACTATATTGCTACAACTGATAAAAAGTAAAACAGAGTCGACAGCCCACGCATTGTTCACTAAAATGGCCAATAACTCAGATGGCAAACCCAAAAGGGAATGTAAACTCTAAAAAAAAAAAAGGGCATCCCCTCAGGAAACGCCAGACAGTTAAAAGTTGGGTGCAATGTGCACAAAGTAGTAGGGGAGCACCACTTAACAAATGGTGATGGCTAAAAAGGCAGTGCCCAATATGCAACCTAGTTAAAATGACCTCCTCGCCACAGGAGGACTGAGAGGAGGTTGTCCAAGCCACTGGGAGAGGCATAATAACCCAGAGCTTATTCCTATGAATGGAGGACCAGTGGCGATGCCAAAGTGACACCACCTCCTGACAGAAAGCAACAAGAGATCATCAGAGGGAATGCAAGAATTATTGGGCTGAAGTACAAGGAATGCAGCTTTGGCAGCAGTGTCAGCAACCTCTTGGACCGATATGACCTGGAACACACATAAACATCACAGTGGCTCCATAAAAAGTGAGCAAGTGGAAGCTTTCCTGGAACCGGTGCACTAAGGGATGGACAGTCTACACTGCACAGAGGCTTTGAAGGGTGCCAAGAGAGTCTGAGCAGTGACACAGTGAAAAGAGTATGTCAGCAGATGTACTCGATGATCTGATACAGGGTGAAGAGCTCTGCTGTAAATACTGAGCAATGTGCCGGACGTCAGTACCAAAAAATGTTGGTTGACGTTGAAGGCACACCTGACACCATGGTCAGTCCAAGAGCCATCAGTGTACACAAAGATACTACTGCAAAATTCCATGCATAGGTCGTGAAACTGAAGGCAATAGACTGAGCCTGGTGCAGTGTCTTTAGAAAGTGAATGAAGGTCAAGGTGAAGATGGGCTGCCGCACGAAGCCAAGATGGTGAAGGGTTCACACCCATCGAAAAAGCTGCAGGGAGCATGAAGTGGGAGGACCAAGATAGTTTTGTATAAAGCAGGAGCCTCAGGAATTTTGTAGTTTCAATGAATGGAAGAGCAACAGGCCCAAGATGTAAAAATGGTGGGAGAAACCAGCTGTGCTACCAGAAATTCATACAAATGTTTTTGTCAGTAGAAAAACTTAAGCCACTGTCCATGCTCCATAAGTAAAGACGATCAAGACATTGCTGAAGACACCACTCAATGAGACAGGTTCATGAAGAGCAGCAGTAGATGGCAAAATTATCAACAAAAAGAGAGCCGGAGATGCCCGGCAGGAGACAGGCCATTGTAGGGTTAATGGTGACAGCAAAGACGACGACACTCAGGACAGAACCCTGAGGTACACCATTTTCCTGGATAAAGGTGTCCGAGGAGGCAGACCCCATACGTACATAGAAAACTCGTCTTTTAAAAATTCCTCAAGGAGATGGCGCAGTTGGCCACATGTGTAGAGAGTACAAACGATACCAGTCCTCCAACAAATGTCGTAGGCTTTCTCCAAATTGAAAAACAAAGCCAGTCTGGGATTTCCACAGAAAACCATTCATGACATGGGTAAACAAAGTGGGTGATAGCCAGAAGGAAGTTGTTTGTCCTTACCGGGCTTAGGTGTGGGTATGACAGTGCCTTCACAACAGTGGCTGGAAAACATGCCCTCTGCCCAGGTCCGGTTGTATGTATTAAGCAAAAAGTGCTTGCCCACAAGAGAAAGGTGCTGCAACACTTGAAAGTTAACAGTGTCTGGTCCAGGGCGGAGGATTGAGATGAAGTGAGAGCGTGGTCTAGCATCCTCATAGTAAAGGCAGCACAGTAACACTCAGGATTCTGAGAAGAGATGTTATTGCCCGAGTCTTCTCTGCTCATCTCCTATAGAGGTAGGCAGGATGATAGTGGGAGGAGCTCAAAATTTCTGCAAAATGGCGACCCAAGGTGTTGGAGATAGCAATAGGGTACACGATGATATTGTCTGCTACTGTCAGTGTGAAAATTGGGGAATGGATCTTGCTCCCAGAGAACCGTCGGAGGTTGGTGCACACGATGGAAGAGGGGGGTGAAACTGTTAAAAGAACTAGTGAATGAAGTTCAGCTGCCTGTTTGGTTATCCCAAAGAATGCGAATTACATCACAGCAGGCTTCAGTCCACCAAAGGACTGGGACACAGCATGGTAAAGAGGAAGTGTGAGGAATGGAATGTTCTGACGGTAAGGATAATGTTTGTAAGAAATTCCACCTGGTCATGACAACTGCGGAAATCGTGTTCATTGAAGGTCGCCAGGGAGGAGTAAAGTCTCCAGTCAGCCTTAGTGAGCTGCCATTTCGATGTGCACGGAGGTGGGGTAGGAGTTAGCAAATGGATAGCACACAGGAAATGGTCGCTCGAGTAGGTGTCAGAAAGAACGGACCGTTCAAGATGATGTGCAGGACAGGCAGTGAAGAAGGAAAGGTCCAAATGGGAATAGGTGTGTGACGAGTCTGAAAGCAACATGGGTGCTTCTGTGCTAAAGAAGAAAAGGTTAAGTTGATTAAGAATGGCAGCGAAGAGGGCACCTCTCAGATAGGTTCTGGAAGAGCCCCAAATGGGATGGTGTGCATTAAAGTCCCCAAGCAGCAGAAATCAGCAAGGAAGCTGTCCAATAAGCTGGAGGAAGTCGAACCTGGTGACATCGAATGACGGAGGGATGTAAATGGTAGAAAGGGAAAAGCTCAAGTGAGGAAGGAATAGACAAACTGCAACAGCTTGATGACAGGTAGTCAGGGAGATGGATGGGTTGACTATGAATGTCATCCCATAAGAGCAGCATGACTCCCCCATGAGACAGAATGCCAACCTCGAGCGGAAGGTCAAAACAGACCAGGAAGAAATGTGAAAGCTCAAAGCAGTCGTGAGGATGAATTTTGTTTCCTGAAGGCAGAGTACAAGTAGAAGCTGCAATTCTAAAAGCAGTCATAAATCCTCTTTGTTGGATCAAAGGCTGCAAAAGTTCCATTGGAGGACAGTCACGATGAGGACAATAGGAAGGGGTGTCACCTCGGCAGCTGCCGAGTGCCAGTCTGCGAAAACTCACTGCTACAGATCACAGAGGCAAGAGGATCCTGCTCCATGTGGTCCTACAGAAGTGTCGGCTTTCTTCTGCTGTCGACATGAGGAATCCAGGGCACAAGAAAGGTTGGTGGGGCACACTGGCGAAATGGTGGCCGGCCAGGAGAAGGTATCACATGGCGACACCGTCAAAGAGGATCTTTGGGTCAGCGAAACAGAAGACCATTTGCCTTTGGTGGACTTTTTCGAGCCTTTCCAGTTGGCAGAGGGAGACTCATGTGTTGATTGGCTGGAGGGATGTAGCAAGTCTTCAAGGGACTCTTCCTTCTGTCCTTTCCGGCCTGCCGGTTGTGTAGCTGGTGAGTTGCACAAATACTCTGAGAATCAACGCTAATGAGGATAGTAGCAACTCACGGTAAAGATGATTGCTGAGCCACATCCAGGCATGTAAAAAAGACAATAACATTCTCACAACTAAACTTCCGCCATACCCTTTGTCAGAAAACAAGAGCACACAGATATTCAGACAGTCACCCAGACACAACTCATGTATACGTGATCACCACCTCTGGCTGCTGCGTCAACAATCTCTGAGAATCAGATTCAAATAACCACTCCTCCTGCCTCCCTGTCTCTTGTCGATAGCTGCTAGGCTAGTGGCAAGAAGTGGTGGTGGTACTGATTGCAATTCGAGGGGAGTGGTATAAAGGGGAGAAGCAGTAAGAATAAGGGAGTACGGAAGTTACGCACGTACTCAGCTGAACCCAGCCAGTGATGACACATGACATCTCAGTAAACAAACCATTTCATCTACTGAGACAAAAACAAGATTTTTCCAGTGCTCTTTTCAAAATTCCCTGATACATTTGAAATTCCCTGATTTCCAGAACATGTGGCAACCCTGGAAATACACATGATTGATGTGCCATAATAATATTTATTTCATATTAATAACCATCTAAGCTGTATTATTACACATTTATTGTGTTATGACCAGATTTGTTCACTAAACATATTCAGGTGGCCTACATGTGTAAAGTCATGACACAAATGGGCAATTTGAAGATGTTCAATCAATGAAACCAACTGCAACATGATAAATATGTAATAACACATATAATCATTAATATTGGTCTCAGCTGTGGTGCTCAGCATGATCAAAGTCATTTATTTTACAGTTCGTTATGAATCAGATTTTGGCTTTTTTGGACATCATCAGAAATTGTCTGAGGATGACACAGAATGCCAAAAGCTGGTTTATAACTGACTATAAAACAAATACTATTGTGGAAAATCAATTATGTGAATTTAAGCATTAATATATCTATGTTCCCTCAAGTACCAATGGCATATTTCCATGTAGACTGTGCACCTCTCCGTACGGTTCAGATTACAGCTTTATATTCTGCTAGAAAAGTGTAACAGTATGACAAGAGACGGACAGGCAAACAAAAATCCCCAAATCCTTAAAAATGAAGTAAAAAAATACCCCATGAGACAAGGTGTCCATAATTTATAAGAATACCTGGGCTCCAGAACGTAAATTCTGCATACTAATACTATTATATAGATCCTGACTTTACCCATATATAGAGAGCTGACAGTAGTCTGCGTCCCATTACATGAATGTTTTGTTTGAAGTATTATATAAAAATAGCAGCTAAATAGTATAGGACGAGCAGTGGATATTTTCAAAATCGCTGTTTTACCCCTGACATAACAAATCTACAAGTAATTTCATAATTATCAATTCGAGCAGAGTAGCACTAGCCATAATTTGTTGTTAGCATATTTTACAGACATAGGCAGCAGGGGATTACCAAAAGTTCTTGTTCTCTTATTTGCTTTAACCCGTGGCATCTTCAAGATGGTGACAGTCCTATTTCAAGCGTTTTCAATATGGAGACCACGACATCTATCACTACACCCATGAACAAACATAAACAGGCCCTAACAAGTGGAATATTTAACACCAGAAATAAAGTGAAACTAATGGGGGAACCGCTCAAAGTAGGGGTTTTGGGCAGTGTCAATCACCACACACAACAATAAGGATGATGACACCATTCCAAAATAAATATCAAACCAAAAATTATGCACACAAAATCCTCAACAAACCCTCAACAATCATCCCACCCCAAAACTGCAAATAACAGCTATTGGTATCATACATTTTGCCTGAACTAAACAGCTCCAATGAAGACAGTGATACTAGAAACCCACACATACACTGAAACTTTCACTTGGTCTATACGGCTCAAACATAGCCAGAGATACCATGAAACCAGACACAAAAACCTGGTACTGCAAATTTCACTTGACCTATATAGCTCAACCAAGGTGCACAATACTACCAACTGCCACAAATCAACAACACCAGACCACACTCCATAAAACCCACCGATATAAGCAAATAAATACCCCCAAAAAATAATACCAAATTAATCAAACATAAATTACCTCAATGAACCGTAAACAAATCCACTACATTACAAAAAGGAAAAAGGTCTTACCAACCACAGTTTCCCCCCCTCCACTCTCTCTCTCTCTCTCTCTCTCTCTCTCTCTCTCTCTCTCTCACACACACACACACACACACACACACACACACCTAAGCACCACTTACCAAACAACTGATGCCCATCCCATACATACATACATACATACATACACACATCAAAAAACGTTTTGCATCCCCTCGGTTCCTGAACCTGTGCAGAAATTTGCAACAGAGATCAACATCATTTCCGCCCTTTCTATTGATCATGAAAACCACACAGTGCATGTTGTACCACCATACAGCGAGACTCTCAGAGGTGTTGGTCCAGACTGCTGTACACACGGGTACCTCTGATACCCAGTAGCACGTCCTCATGGATTGATGCATGCCTGTGTTCGTCGTGCCATACTATCCACAAGTTCATCAAGGCACTGTCAGTCCTGATTGTCCCACTCCTCAACGGCGATTCGGCGTAGATCCCTCAGAGTGGTTGGCAAGTCACATGCCCATAAACAGCCCTTTTCAATCTATCCCAGGCATGGTCGATAGGGTTCATGTCTGGAGAACATGCTGGCCACTCTAGTCGAGTGATGTAATTATCTTGAAGGAAGTCATTCACAAGATGTGCACAATGGGGATGCGAAATGTCATCCACAAAGACGAATGCCTCGCCAATATGTTGCCAATATGACTGCACTATTGGTCGGAGGATGGCATTCATAAAACTTTGAACATAGCTGCTAAGGTTCAGTGCCCGTGTCAGAATTATATTAGAACAAATAAGCCCTCGGTCACAAATATTAAGTCAAAATTGACCAGGTTTCGATGCTACTATGAGCGTCGTCTTCAGAATTAGCCTGACTGTTCTAAAACATATTAGGTATATAATACATTCATAAAATTAAAGTTTGTACTTCATCTTTTCCAGTCAGTACAAACTTTAATTTTATTAATGTATTATATACATAATATGTTCTAGAACAGTTAGTGTAATTCTGAAGACGACGCTCATAGTAGCATCGAAACCTGGTCAATTTTGACTTAATATTTGTGACCGAGGGCTTATTTGTTCTAATATAAGGATGGTATTCACTTATAGCACAGCTGTCATGGTGCCTACCATGACCACCAACAGTGTGCATCAGCCCCCCATAATCCCACCCAAAACAGCAGGGAACCTCCACCTTGCTTCACTCATTTGACAGTGTGTCTAAGAGTTCAACGTGACCGGGTTGCCTCCAAACACATCTCTGACAATCGTCGGAAGGCATATGTGACACTCATTGGTGCAGAGAACGTGATGCCAATCCTGAACAGTCCAATTCAGCTTGTTATTGGGTTCATCTGTACCGTGCTGCACGGTGTTGCAGTTGCAAAGATGGACCTAGCCATGGATGTGTGGAGTGAAACTGCACATAATGCAGCCCATTGCACACAGTTTGAGTCATAATGTGATGTAAGGTGGCTGCACGAAAAGCATTATTCGACACAGCGGCATTGCCGTCAGGATTCCTCAGAGCCATAATCCGTTGGTAGCGTCACCCACTGCAGTAGTAGCCCTCGGGTGGCCTGAGCAAGGTATGTCACTGACAGTTCCTGTCTCTCTGTTTCTCCTCCATGTCTGAACAACATTGCCATGGTTCACTCCACGATGCCTGGACACTACCCTTGTTGAGAGCCCTTCTTGGCACAGTGTAATAATGCAGATGTAATCGAACTGCAGTATTGATCATCTAGGCATTGTTGAACTACAGACAACATGCCCTGGATTCCTCATGTCGACAGCAGAAGAAAGCCGACACTTCTGTAGGACCACATGGAGCAGGATCCTCTTGCCTCTGTGCCCTGTAGCAGCGAGTTTTCGCAGACTGGCACTCGGCAGCTGCCGAGGTGACACCCCTTCCTATTGTCCTCATCGTGACTGTCCTCCAATGGAACTTTTGCAGCCTTTGATCCAACAAAGAGGATTTATGACTGCTTTTAGAATCGCAGCTTCTATTTGTACTCTGTCTTCAGGAAACAAAATTCATCCTCATGACTGCTTTGAGCTTTCACATTTCTTCCTAGTCTGTTTTGACCTTCCGCTCGAGGTTGGCATTCTGTCTCATGGGGGAGTCATGCTGCTCTTATGGGATGACATTCATAGTCAACCCATCCATCTCCCTGACTACCTGTCATCAAGCTGTTGCAGTTTGTCTTTTCCTTCCTCACTTGAGCTTTTCCCCTTCTACCATTTACATCCCTCCGTCATTCGATGTCACCAGGTTCGACTTCCTCCAGCTTATTGGACAGCTTCCTTGCCGATTTCTGCTGCTTGGGGACTTTAATGCACACCATCACATTTGGGGCTCTTCCAGAACCTATCCGAGAGGTGCCCTCTTCGCTGCCATTCTTAATCAACTTAACTTTTTCTTCTTTAGCACAGAAGCACCCATGTTGCTTTCAGACTCGTCACACACCTATTCCCATTTGGACCTTTCCTTCTTCACTGCCCGTCCTGCACATCATCTTGAACGGTCCGTTCTTTCTGACACCTACTCGAGCGACCATTTACTGTGTGCTATCCATTTGCTAACTCCTACCCCACCTCCGTGCACATCGAAATGGCAGCTCACTAAGGCTGACTGGAGACTTTACTCCTCCCTGGTGACCTTCAATGAACACGATTTCCGCAGTTGTCATGACCAGGTGGAATTTCTTACAAACATTATTCTTACCATCACAGAACATTCCATTCCTCACACTTCCTCTTTACCATGCTGTGTCCCAGTCCTTTGGTGGACTGAAGCCAGCTGCAATGCAATTCGCATTCTTCGGGATAACCAAAAAGGCAGCTGAACTTCATTCACTAGTTCTTTTAACAGTTTCACCCCCCTCTTCCATCGTGTGCACCAACCTCCGACGGTTCTCTGGGTGCAAGATACATTCCCCAATTTTCGACCTGACAGTAGCAGACACTATCATCGTGTACCCTATTGCTATCTCCAACACCTTCGGTCGCCATTTTGCAGAAATTTTGAGATCCTCCCACTATCGTCCTGCCTACCTCTATTGGAAATGAGCAGAGAAGACTCGAACAATGCCTTTCTCTTCTCAGAATCGTGAGTGTTACTGTGCTGCCTTTACTATGAGGAAGCTAGATCACGCTCTCACTTCATCTCAATCCTCCGCCCTGGACCAGACACTGTTAACTTTCAAAAGTTGCAGCACCTTTCTCTTGTGGGCAAACACTTTTTGCTTAATACGTACAACCGGATCTGGGCAGAGGGCATGTTTCCCAGCCACTGTCGTGAAGCCACTGTCATACCCACACCTAAGCCCGGTAAGGACAAACAACTTCCTTCTGGCTATCACCCACTTTGTTTACCCATGTCATGAATGGTTTTCTGTGGAAATCCCTGACTGGCTGTGTTTTTCAATTTGGAGAAAGCCTATGACATGGCCATCCCTTAGTGCACCCGTTCCAGGAAAGCTTCCACTTGCTCACTTTTTATGGAGCCACTGTGATGTTTATGTGGGTTCCAGGTCATATCGGTCCAAGAGGTTGCTGACACTGCTGCCAAAGCTGCATTCCTTGTACTTCGGCCCAATAATTCTTGCATTCCCTCTGATGATCTCTTGTTGCTTTCTGTCAGGAGGTGGTGTCACTTTGGCATCGCCACTGGTCCTCCATTCATAGGAATAAGCTCTGGGTTATTATGCCTCTCCCAGTGGCTTGGACAACCTCCTCTCAGTCCTCCTGCGGCAAGGAGGTCATTTTAACTAGGTTGCATATTGGGCACTGCTTTTTTAGCCATCACCATTTGTTAAGTGGTGCTCCCCTACTACTTTGTGCACATTGGGGATGCCCTTTTTTTTTTACCGTTTACATTCCCGTTTGGGTTTGCCATCTGAGTTATTGGCCATTTTAGTGAACAATCCGTGGGCTGTCGACCGTGTTTTACTTTTTATCAGTTGTGGCAATATAGTGAAGGCCATTTAATATTTAGTTCTGGGCCTCCATTTCCCTATTGCGTACTTCATAGAGCTTTCTCCACGTCCCTGTTTGTAGCTGTCCTATCTTCTGTCATTAAACATTGACATGTAATCATTTTTAACTCCTCATTTCATCTTTGTGTTTCACAGTTTTGGCATGGACACATATGACCCTAGTTGTTTTTGCGCCCTAAAACAAAATGGGGGAGAAATACAAAGCCCTTACATTCTTTTGTCGACTTATGTCTTTACCTCCCTTTGAGACCTCAAAATTTGTCGGGGAAAAATTCTAAAACATGTCTGTGGAATCAGAGAAATATCAGGGAATTTCACTTGGAGTAACTTGTGGCAACCCTGATTTTAGTTTTTTATATATGGAAATTATTTTTCTTTCTAGTATTGCAGTTCTGAATTGCTGAGTTCATCTAAAAATTACTCTTGTTATTAATCACAAATACATTCTTTTGTCGACTTATGTCTTTACCTCCCCTTGAGACCTCAAAATTTGTCGGAGAAAAATTCTAAAACGTGTCTGTGGAATCAGAGAAATATCAGGGAATTTCAATTGGAGAAACTTGTGGCAAACCTGATTTTAGGTTTTTATATATGGAAATTATTTTTGCTTCTAGTATTGCAGTTCTGAATTGCTGAGTTCATCTTAAACTAAATCTTGTTATTAATCACATATACCATTAGGGAATATAACTTCTATAGGCATGTAAGTGTGAGAATCCATGGGTCCCTGAAGAAGCTTTTTCAAGATGTAGAATAAATATTTTTTTCCGCTTAGCTGAAGTACCTCAGAAGATTATGCCATATGAGTAAACTGAGTGAAAGTGTGTTAGCAATCCTTTGTCCAGTTTGATACAGTAAGAGATTTCTAAGCACAAAATGGGCAGAACTGAGCTTCTCGGTTAACTGACTCACATGCTGGTCTCACATGTGAGTGGTATCTGCATTTCCAGGAACTTAGAACACGGGAGCCTAGTTACCCATTTATCCCTACTTTTGATATTCGTATCTGTAAGTCACTTTTATTTCTTTAGAACTGCACAATACAAGTTTTTAGGCATTAAGCTGGTATCTGTTGATCAGTACAAGCCTGTTCTGTTATTCTCCTGGATGTTTCTGGTATGGATGAGTTTAGATCTTGCATCAATAAGTTTGTGACACTGCAAAACATTAGAGTTTTTCCAAAGCCCTCCAGTGCCCCAAGTAAATCATTTTTGTGGACTTGGCAGCAAACACTGTGTGCCACACCATATTTTATGTTCTCCTTTTTTGAGTTTAATCTTATTCCTGTCTTATCATTTGTTAATGTGACCTTCCATTTTCTGTAGTTAAAGTACAACTCAATCCATGCAAGGGGAAGACTTTTAATGCCATACTTTTTTTGCTCCCCGTCACAGAATTTTTGATTTCTAAACAGTCAAAGGCTTTGGCAAGATGACAGAGGGGATAATTTCCACTATTTAATTCTACTGGAATTGAATTTGTGAGACATTATGTTGGATTCTCAGTATAGAAGCCTTTACAGAAGTCAAACTGTGTTGTTAAAAAGTTATTCTCTGAATGGTGGTTCACCATTCTAAGTGGATTTAGGTTGAAATACTATGCAGAGATGAAGAGGCTTACAAAGGCTGGAATAGGCTGGTGAGATGCACCAAAGCAGTAGTTGGATGAAGACCACAACAGCAGACTTCAACTCAGTTTATTGATGGAAATCCAGCTCTTGCTGAAATTAGCTCTCTCTCTCTCTCTGACACACGCACACACACACACACACACACACACACACACAAAAACACACACACACACACACTCTTCCTACTAGCTACCACTCCATCTCTCTTACCAGTGTGTTCGCAAGGTGATGGGACATATGATTCATGCCCGGATGATATGGTGGCTCGAGTCTCACAATTTTTGATGAATGCACAGTGTGGCCTTCAACAGGGCATTCTGCAGTGGACCGTCTCATTATTTTGCCCACCCATGTCATGAATGGTTTTCTGCAGAAATCCCAGATTGTCGCTGTGTTTTTTGATTTGGAAAAGGCCTATGACACCTGCTAGAGAGCTAGTACCCTCCATACTCTTCACATGTGGAGCTTCCGTGGCCCCCTACCCTGTTTCCTTCAGACATTTTTAAAAGACCGAGTTTTCCAGGTGCATGAAGGGTCTGCCTTGTCGGACACCTTTATCCAGGAAAATGGTGTGTCTCAGGGTTCCATTCTGAGTGTCATTCTCTTTGCTATCACCATAAACCCTATAATGGCCTGTCTCCCACTGGGCATCTCCGGCTCCCTTTTTTTTGACGATTTTGCCTTCTATTGCAATTCTCTATGAACTTGTCTCACTTAGTGGCATCTTCAGCAATGTCTTGCAGTGGCTTATCTCACACTCACATTGATCCTGCAACATTAATCACTTTACATACGTTGTCTCAACAAATATATTCCTGGTATTTCATTACTCTACATTAATTACTTTTTGGTGTTGCAAATTTTTCCATCAGTGTACCTGGCCTTTCTTTAACCATCCCTGGTGCAATGCAGAATTCTCTTCCCAGTAGCGAGAAAATGCTGTTATTCCAATTTTGAAATCAGATAAATTGCCTCTTCAAACGGACAGCTGTCGTCCAGCTTGTTTACTCAGTGTTCTGCAAGTTACTTGAACATATGGTGAGTCAAAGGCTGTATTGTGTCCTTGAATCCCCGGATCTTTTGGCTTCGATCCAGGGTGCTTTTCGCCAAGGGCGCTCTACTGAAGATAATTTAGTCCACTTGAAGTGTGCTATCTGAACAGCTTTTGCTCAGCGTCAGTTCCTTGTTGCAGTTTTCATTGATCTGCGTGTATATCTTATGATACCACATGGTGCCATAACGTCCTTGCCACCTTAAAGGAGTGGGGCCTCCATGGCCCACTCCTGATTTTTATCCAGAACTTTCTTCCATGTCACACTTTTTGGGTACAGGTTGGTGCCTCCTGTAGCATCTCCCCCTGCAGGAGAAGGGGCTTGCACAAGGTTCTGTTTTGAGTGTCACTCTCCTTTTTGTGGCTATCAATGATCTGGCGGCAGCTGCATGACATATGGTGTCCCCATCGTTTTTGTTCATCCGTGACGGCTATTGCTGGAGGCAGAATGCAGGGAGCAATACACCAAGCACAATCCTGGGCTTTCACTCATAGCATCCATTTTTTGGCTGCCATGACCTACGTTATGCATTTCTGTCATTGTGTTTTTTAGGACTGGTCTTTGATGCCTAGTTGACATGGCTTCCCCGTCTTTGTCAACTAAAGCAGACATGTAGGTCGCACCTGAATGCTCTTCTATGCCTCAGCGGTGTGGTCCACTCTACTTTGATATGGCTGTATGCAGCATTGGTGCAGTCACACCTAGATTACAGGAATCTCTCATATGACTTTTTATCAGCTTCGACATTACTTCTGGATTCGATACACTATTGTGGGGTAAGACTGGTAATAGGTGCCTTTGGACTGGGCAGCAGTTCCACTATTGTGGGTTCTGCACCATCAAAAACTGATGGCAGCTGCTCGCCCATAGTATCCTAACTGTCATCTCCTCTTTCCAGATACAAGATCTACCTCCCAAAACGGCAACACAGGTCTGGGGTTACAATCACCAAGTTTGAGTCTTGGTCCAGCACACAGTTTTAATCTGCCAGGAAGTTTCATATCAGTGCACACTATGCTGCAGAGGGAAAATCTCATTCTAGAAAACTCTTTATCTGTAATTCTCTTTACATATTGGCTATTTTCTTCACATATGGGGGACATGGTCTCATCTGAAAAGTGAAAGTAAGCCTGTAAAAGGAAGGGGTGGGGGAGGGGGGGGGCAGTTCTCAATTCTTGAGCAGTGACCCTCTTTTTTTTTTTTTTTTTTTTTAACCTTTGCAGTTTATGTTCAATCCTTGCACCCAATTTACTCTTTCATGTACCTACTTTTTTTCTCATCAAGCAGAACGATATTTATGCCCATTGCTTAATACCTGTTTGTATCACTTACAATGCTGGTATTTATGAATTTTTTAGCATTTGACTCCGGAAAGGCCATTTTTCTTTGTAGTGAGGTCTTGCCAACAGTAAATTTTCTGGATGGAAAGTCGCTCAATCTGCTCATATACTTTAAAATTTAAAAGTAAATCTAGCAATGCTAGAATGTATACAAAATACTGATACACCCATTTTCAAGTTGTTGTTTAAAGATTCGCAACTTTTAAAACTTATGTAGATTATCTTTTTGATGATAGAACTTTACATAAGAAGTTATTAAGAACATTGCGAATATCACATGACGAACAATTGAATGACTAAAGCAGTGTTATCAACCCTCATTCATTGACACATGTAATAAATTCATCGAAGCAGTGAAGTTCAGAGCTGTAAAAATTTCTGAAATTAAAAGTATATATTACCTAATGAATGTATTATTTTGGGGTGAAAGAACACAATAATTATTATTTTTGGAATGTAATAATTCACTATGGCTTCATTTTAATTCTAATAAGTTTCACACTGTAATGAAACATTGTCTAAATGCCCCTCTCTCTCTCTCTCTCTCTCTCTCTCTCTCTCTCTCTCTCTCATTTGATATAACTTACCACTGTTATATTGTATATGTATTGCATTCATTACATTAAAATTGGCTATATTGATTCTGCAATTTATACTATTATGTTATTGCTAAGAATTGATTTAAAGAATAAACGTATATATTTATTTGTAAGATTTTGTAAATTTATACCACTGGAACTCTTTCAAAATATTTGATTGCGTAATACTGCCAATAAATACAATGACTTTCTTTCTTCTGTTTATAATTGTAATAGATGTTGGACACTTTGACTCCAAGTATGTTATATAGAAACGCAGTGATTTTTTGCAAAAGGCAAAACTATGTGTTCGAAGAATTGTGGAGAGGAGGGTACGTGATGTACTTTAAGTAGGTTATAATGAGTAACTATAACAACAAAAACAATAAATATAATGGAAGGAAACATTCCACGTGGGAAAAATTATATGTAAAAAACAAAGATGAGGTGACTTACCGAACAAAAGCGCTGGCAGGTCGATAGACACACAAACAAACACAAACATACACACAAAATTCAAGTCTTCGTGACAAACTGTTGCCTCGTCAGGAAAGAGGGAAGGAGAGGGGAAGACGAAAGGAAGTGGGTTTTAAGGGAGAGGGTAAGGAGTCATTCCAATCCCGGGAGCGGAAAGACTTACCTTAGGGGGAAAAAAGGACAGGTATACACTCGCACACACGCACATACCCATCCACACATAAAGACACAAGCAGACATATATATATCTGCTTGTGTCTGTATGTGTGGATGGATATGCGCGTGTGTGCGAGTGTATACCTGTCCTTTTTTCCCCCTAAGGTAAGTCTTTCCGCTCCCGGGATTCGAATGACTCCTTACCCTCTCCCTTAAAACCCACTTCCTTTCGTCTTCCCCTCTCCTTCCCTCTTTCCTGACGAGGCAACAGTTTGTTGCGAAAGCTTGAATTTTGTGTGTATGTTTGTGTTTGTTTGTGTGTCTATCGACCTGCCAGCGCTTTTGTTCGGTAAGTCACCTCATCTTTGTTTTTTACAAAAACAATAAATTATTGATAAAATTATTTAATTGAATAGATAAAAAATCTACTCACCAAGCGGCAGCAGAACATACACATAAAAGACTGTTGTGATTGGCAAGCTTTCGGAGCCAATGGCTCCTCCAGACAGAAGCGTTGAAGGGGAAGGAAGAAGGGTAAAGGAAAAGGCCTGGAGAGTTCCAGGAAAAGGTGTAGATTTTGGAAAAGTCACCCAGAACTGCGGATCAGGCGAAAAATAGAAATGACACATGTCATATACCAGCTATTATGTAAACACTGTTCAGCTTTCTACATCTGCATGACTACCACCAAATTATCAGTTAGGATAAATGGGCATAGGCATAGTGTATATACTGGAAACTCGCAATATCCTGTTGCAGAGCATGCTCTACAACATGGCATACGTGACCTCGGCACTTGTTTCACCACACATGCCACCTGGATTCTTCCGCCAGACACCAGTTTCTCAGAACTCCGCATCTGGGAACTAGCACTACAACGTGTCCTTGGTTCTCACCACCCACCTCGCCTTAATTTACATTAATTTCTCCTGTCTCAGCTTTTCTTCACTGTAATTACTCTTTGCTTCACTCCGTTTTAGCTTTTTACATATGTCATTGTCTTTATCGTCTATTTTCACTGCCCCCTCCCACAGCTATTGCATACAATACACTTAGCTTCTCACTCTTATGAACTCATGTACAGTTTTAGTAGTAATCTCTGTCTTGCATATTACCCTGTCTTCCACCTTTAAGCTCTCAGGTTTCCGAATCTTGCCCGATGCAGTCCCTAACAATTAGTCTTTCCTTCTCATCCTGTACCGTAAGTCACCCATGACCCACGGTTCACGGTTCTGGGTAACTTTCTCAAAATCTACCCCTTTTCTTAGACCTCTCCAGTCCTTTTCCTTCACCCTTCTTGCTTCCCCTGCAACCCTTCAGCCAGAAGAAGGAGTCACTGGCTCCAAACGCATGCCTATCACAACAGTCTTTTATGTGTGTATTCTGCCACTGCTTGGTGAGTAGATTTTTTATCTATCCAATTAAATAATTTTATAAAGAGTATCTGTGTGTGATGTTTTTATTGGTATACAACTTGTTATAAACAAAACTTATTTTTACCATTTAATACGTTTCCAGATATTTACCAGTGGTAAAGATGAAATTGGGTTGATTGTACTTGGTTCTGACAAGACACAGAATCCACTTGATTACCCAAATGTTAGTGTGGAATTTCCTCTTGCACTGCCTACATGGCAGATGATATCCTTTGTGGAGAAATCTTTACATGAAAGTAAAATAAAAACAGATTGGATAGATGGTGTTGTTGTTGGCATGCAAGTCTTGAAAGATGAGCTAGAGTAATTATTTAAAGCTGTCTGTTTCATGACATTCCTGGAACATGTTCTAGAATGTGTGTTACACAAATCACAGTGACATAGTTGTGACTTTATAAACATGAATCAATATGTTTTTGTAATGAAAAAGAACCAGAAGGCACAATACCTGCAGAAATAGGAAATTTTTTTGTGTGATTTTACTGTATGAATGTTTTTTACAGTTTTTCAGCTCAATAATTAAGGAGGTATTGATACAAGGCTTTGCCAAAAATCCATCTGTCACCTACAATTCCAGCCCTGTCACTGGCATTCCCTACCCCACAATATGACTGGGCCACCATGAAAGCAGCCACATCATTGTCAAATTCACTGAAACTACTGCATAGCAATTTACTTGAGTATGGCTGCTGTTGTGGTCTTCAGTTTGGTTTAAGCACTGCGTCAATACCTTCTCTTCATAGCACTCGGAGGTCATGATCTGCGACAGTTTTTACAAATGGCAAGAGAACTTTTCCTCTAGTTGCTTGTTTTTCAGTGACAGATGCAAATATTTTAGAATGTAGTGCCTTATGTATATCTGTTAGAATAGCCACAAGGTCTGAAACTTATTTTCAAATGATTGAGCTCTTCTACAGAGTATTGAAATTCACAGATTCTTCCAACCTGGTCCACCAATGTCTTACATACTCCTCTTCCTCCATGGATTGTTTCCAGCATTTGGAGATGAAACATTAGGAAGCAAAACGTGCCTTATAACCAAAATCTAATGAACATATAATTAAATTAACCAAAGATGTAATGTTGCACTCTCAGGTAAGACTGATCTTGAATGCAAAGCCACAGAGGAAATTAAATATCCGCTGCAACATTCATCTCACTTTTTGTTATTGAAATTATTCACAGTGCCATAGGGAGAACTGAGTTTATGTGTTTTATAGAGTCAGATACACGCTGTGGCACAGGGTGCTGTCCGTTATTCTCCTGACTATGATGTCCAGGAATGGTAGTCTTCCTTCTTCTTTGGTCTCCATAGTGAATTTGATTTTGTGGCGTGTGGAGTTCAGATGTACAAAGAAGTCAAGAAGTTTGTCTCTTCCATGAGGCCAGATGACAAGTGTGTTATCCACATAACAGAAGAAGAAGAAGAAGAAGAAGAAGAAGATGGATTTCCATTTGGATGACATCAGGGCCTCTTCCTCGAAGTGCACCGTAAACATATTCACAATCTCTGGTCAGAGTGGGCTGCCTATTGCGACACCATCTGTTTGCGGGAGGGGGGTGTGCCACGAGTCAGTGAAGTGGAAAAGCTGACCAAGTAATATGTGTGACGTGTCATACCTCGACCGATATTGAGAACAGAATAAAAAATTCAGAGGCATTACTTTTCAGCACTCCCATGCATATTCTGTATGCAAGAAAAGCATATGGAGCAGGTTTCTCATTCAGAAATTCTATTTCAGTGTTGGTTGTTTACACGAAGACCGTGTTAAGCATAATGGAAGAAGGAGAAATGTTTATCAGCATTCCAGATTTGGCAGTGGCAGGCTCATTGTCTGCTGAGAATCTGGTTTATTGTTTCACTATATTGCTGCTTGCATTGCTCAGAATCTCATTTTGTGCGAACATAGAATTGGTAGGTTCAGGAGGGCCATGCTAAATGCCTTGCAGGGCCTCAGTAGTGCCACCCAACTAGCACCTGAGAGGGCAGACAAGTGTTCGCTCATGCGTACGTGATCCTGCAGTGAAGTTGTGTACATTTAGTCAGGAAGTGGGCTTGTATACAGTGAGACAAGTATCCACACAGACAATGTGATGGCATCTGGAGCAGCACAGACTGTCAAGCCCTTAATGGAGCTCTAGAGAGAGGTGAACTGACAGCGGTGCAACTGACAACAATGCCAGGCACAGGAATGGCACTGTGTCATCGTATCGGATGAGTCTCGGTTCTGCAACATCGTCACAATTGATGTACATGTGTGTGTAGGCTCTGATGCCAACAGACCTGGCCAGATTGTATCTGTCATTCTCATGTGAGTCCAGCACGTGATGTGATGGTATGGGGTGCAACTGGATTCATGTCACAACCTCTGGTTCACATAGCCAGTAATTTGGACAGCAGCCATTGCATTTGTGTTTTGTTAAGGCTTATCGCTGTGCCCTATTTTCAAGGGCTCCGTGATGTTATCTTTTAACAAGATAATGCAAGACTACACATCACCTGAGCTACCTCGATACAGAGAGTGTTCCACTGTTGCCGTATCCAGCATTTTCTTCAAATCTGTCACCTGTGGAGAACGTCTGTTCACAGGATGCCAAGAGATGGGTATGCCACCAGTCGCCAGCCACTACAGTTGATGAACTCTGACATATGACATACAGTTGAGTAGCATGAAATGATGTACCCATGGCTGTAATCCAACCTCGATTTGATATCCAGTGTGATGAGAGCTGTTCTGCTGTTCCAGTTTCAATACTGAAATTCATATATTATTTTTATGCTATCCTAACCAGATTGGACTGTGGTGTCATACAGCATAAAATATCTTACAATGTGTTGAATCAGTGATGAGAAGTGTAGAACAGCCAGCAGGGGAAAGATGTTGGCAATGAGACAGCTTTTATGTATAACAGCAGTACAGTGTTTCACAGTGCATAATGCTTCCGCAGATTGAGAACAAAATGTGTGGTTTGCTTTCATCCATTTTCACAAACATAGCCTTGAAAAACAATGTTGACATTACTGTGCATTTCACTCTGAGGCATATTGCACTCTGAGAATGTTCATCGAATTCAGTTACTTTGTATTATATTTCAGTAACAGTGACATAATAGCAAATTGGACTGTATGGGTTTTTACGGATTTTTTTTCCAGATACACACTACCATTTCTTCAGATTTATTTAATTTGGGTATAAATCCTTTCCAGCATATATGCTGTACACAAAATGTTGAACATAAAATGTAGCTATCTGCTGATTTAACATCTTGCTGAGTATACCGGTACAATATTTTGTTGTAACAAATAGTTCAATGTATTTTACACACTTATAAACTTATTTATACAGTTATAGTAATTTATACCATTACATTAATGTTGTACCTTAATGTTCTGGAAGACGATATTATAAGGAACCTCATACTTTTCCTGGATGATAGAGTTGTCTATAATGAATTATTACCCAAAAAATATCTGCACAAATTTGAGTCAGATCATAACATCCAAAGATATGTAAATTGGAGCACATCACAAAACAAATAAAAGACAGTATTGTATGACTACATTATCAAATAATCACAGTTTTAATTGGTCAACTCATTCAAATATCAGGATGAAATGAAATGGTGACATAGACTCACTTGTAGGCAAAGCAGAATGCAGACTTCAATTCATTGGTAAGATACTGGAAAATGCAATCAGTCTATAGAGGACATTGCTTACAAAATACTTGTGTGGCCCATTCTAGAATATTGCTTAAGTATGACCCATAACAAATAAGGCTAATGGCAGACATTGAATGTATACAAAATAGTGTAGCATGATTGATCATAGATTTATTTGATGCATGGGAGAGCATCAAGAAGCTACTAAAAATTGGAAATGCCAGACAAGTGAAGATAGACGCCAAATATATGACAAAACCTAACTTATGAAATTTCAGGAACCTGTATTAAGTGAGGTATTTAGGGATTATACAATAACTGCATATGTATCACTCCTATAGGGACCATGAAGGCAAGATTAATTACAGCATGCACAGAACCATTTAAAGAATCATTCTTCCCACACTCCACATGAGCATTGAATGGGGAAAAACCATAATGTGTGGTACAACAATGTACTGCGGTAGCACACACCAAAGAACAGTCCAAGTCCATACACTAGTTATGTGGATTGTGACCAGTAATGAGACAATTGACCATCACAGGCTGTGTTCAAAACGACCACTGGCAGCACCAGTATATGCTCCCATTCTGGTATGGAAAGACTGCTGCACACAAACCAGTATTTCAGCAGGGACAATCCGACAGGCTGCAGTAATACATCATTGCATATCATCAGATGTAGTTGGTATGCCCTTGTAGACAGTCTTTCAGCTTTCCCCATAGAAAAAAAGTCTGCAGGCATGAAATTTGGCGAATGGATCAATCGAGATACAGGTACTCTACATCCAATCTAATGATTTGTAAACAGTTTGTGAAGCCATGTTGTACTTCATGCACTGTGGGTTGTACAGCCATCGTATTGGTACCACAAGTTGCTCCTAGTCTGCAGAGGAATCTCTTCTAGCATCCGTGGAAGATGATTTGTTAGGAGGCTGTGATACTTGTGCGCATCCAGTGTTCTTTCTAAGAAAAACGGGCCTATGAGCTGATGGTTCACTGCCCCACACCACACGTTTACACTCCAAGGATGCTGACATTCCACCTGCCACAGCCAAAGAGAATTTTTAACAGACCAATTGTGCTTATTTCAGCATTTTACCAGGCCACGATTGTTAAAATTTCCTTCACCACTAAACAAGATACATGATACATCTGGAGTATCCTGTCTTAATGGCCATGTATGGAAGTTAACACAATTCTTTTGATCAATTCCATGCAGCTCTTTATAGAAAGGGATAAACCTATATCAATGGAGAATGCATAGGACACTTGCCCGATTAATGCCATTTCCACATGCGATTGTGCAAGAGGTAACATGTGGATCAACTACTTGTTTCATCTGTTATGTTGCTAAGAGTTAGGCTATGACTTCCACATAACTGGTTGAAGAGGTTGATAACATCATACCTAGCAACTACCCAGATTGAGTGGCACAAACTAGTATTGGTGTGGAAACTTTTAAAAATATTGTATCTCATTGACAACTTGTACTAGAATCCTGCAACAAACCCCACTGACATTCTGATTTACCATATTTTTAGTTTGTTAATGTCAGTAAGCACAGTTTCATTTAAAAAGTGTACATCTGCACAAGAAAGAATTTTTACAATCTGTTGATTGGGTAACAATAATGAGTCCCTGACAACCAATCCATTCTGTCAAAGCTGCAAATCAATAGCACTTCATACTTGTGGTGCGAGCTTTAGGCATTTCACCCTGTGACTTGGTCTTCAAAAGTGAAATAATTGTGGGTCAGGATGAGATTGGGTAGGGGGATTAGGAAAGAGGTGGTGGGTTTGGTATCAGGAGGATGTTTGGAAAGTGAGGCTACGGGCATGGGGGATGTTGTAAAATGATGTTGCATCCATAGTAACCAGCAAGGAGTCATGTGGTAGCAAAACAGGAAATGCAGAAAGGCGGTGAAGGAAGTGAGCATTGTCTTCACTGTAGGATGGGAGGTTACAGACAATGGTTTGCATGTGATGTTCAGTGGGAGGATTGTACCCAGCCACAGTTGGGCAAGTGGAGAGACCTGTGTAGTTGGGTTGGCGAATAGGTAAAAAGGAAGGAGTGGTGTGAGGGAGGAGATAGATCCAGGAGTCAGGTTATGGGATGGACTTAAGGTCTTGGAGAGCTGCTGGAGTCTTGTTGGAATTCAAGGATGTGATCATGGTTGTAAGGTTTGTATGCAGAGGTGTTAGAAAGTTGGTGAAGACTCTCAGCCACATAGTCACTATGATTCATGAACACTGTGATGAAGCTTTTATCTGTAGGGAAGATGATAAGGCACGGATTGATTTTCAGGATATGGGTAGGTGTGTGTTACATAGGAGTGATGTTGGTCTCACTAGGGAGAATTTAGGAAAGGAAAGTAAGGCCGGGTTAGAAGTGACGAATTCCTGAAAGATAACCAAGAGATGACTGGCTGGAATGGGAGGTTCAGGGTGGGAGGGAGGCTGGAACTGTTTTAAGCAAGGTTCTATGTGAGGTTTTTGTTGGCTGTTATTAGTGGGATGCATCATCATCATCATTTAAGACTGATTATGCCTTTCCGCGTTCAGTCTGGAGCATAGTCTTGATCTATTTCAACAGTTTTTATACCCCTTCCCTTCCAACACACACACACTAGCCACCAAGGAAGAGCCTACAGCTTTGATTCACCCCCCCCCCCCCCCTCTTCCAGTCATACCCTCATACCTCTCTAATGCACATTGAAGAAATTTCAGCTGCAGAGATTAGGTAAGGAAAGAAGGTCCTTTACAAGTCCAGCACACTTGAATTTAGGTTTTGGGCTAAAGGTGAGGCCTTTAGAAAGTACCAAGACTTCTGCAGGGCTAAGAGTTGTGGCAGAAAGGTTGACAACAGTTTTACAGGATTGGTGCTTAGGATGTATATATCTCGTGGAGGATGGAGGAATTCATAGTGATTGTGGAAGATGGAGTAATGAACAAAGCATAGTTAGGGAGGTATGAGGGTATGACTGGGGGGAGGTTGAATCAAAGCTGTAGGCTCTTCCTTGGTGGCTTGTGTGTGTGTGTGTGTGTGTGTGTGTGTGTGTGTGTGTGTTGGAAGGGAAGGGGTATAAAAACTGTAGAAATAGATCAAGACTTCACGACAACTAGCAGGTTTAAATGGGTGGGTGTTGTAATAGATACGTAGAGGTGGAGGTGATGAGGCTTGCACAGGATAGATTAGTATTGAGAGCTACAGCAAACCAATCTTCAGACTACCACAGCAACAACAAGAAGGTCATAAGATGGAAACAATTTTGCGTTGTAGTATCTCCCTCTGTTTCCACTTTATGTAGTTTTCACTTGTGGTAATGTGGCGTGTGTACAGAGATTTATCGGGTGTTGTTATTTTTTATTGGACTGTATTAACAGGATTTATCAAGAGTGGTGATAACATCAATTTGTGACAATAAATCTTTGTCATGTGCAATCTATAATACTGTTGTTCCATTTGTAATAAACAATTTCTTTGATGCTGTTTTCCCAAATAAGCCTAAATTTTACTGTTATTCACATGGACAGAGGCAGAGTAAGACATGGGAGATAACTTCAGCTGATCTTCGAAGATCAATTTCTTGAGACAGAGACAGTGTCATTATTATTATTGTTATTCTTTACTTCCTCAGACGTTAAGTCTGGTTAAAAATGGAAAGTGACGTGGACCTTGATAAAGCGTCACTTCCTTTCAACTGTATGGTATGTGTTATATTGCATTTTGGAACTTTCGGGTAATTGAACATGTATCAATAATTACTGATTTCTGTAGTTGTATATATATGTTTGGATGTAGCTGTATTGCATTGATGTACTGGTGGATATTGTGTGGTATGACTCCTGTAGTTGATAGTATAATTGGTATAATGTCAACTTTATCCTGATGCCACATATCCTTGACTTCCTCAGCCAGTTGGATGTATTTTTCAATTTTTCTCCTGTTTTCTTCTGTATATTTGTTGTATTGGATATGGATATTTCGATTAGTTGTGTTAATTTCTTCTTTTTATTGGTGAGTATGATGTCAGGTTTGTTATGTGGTGTTGTTTTATCTGTTATAATGGTTCTGTTCCAGTATAATTTGTATTCATCATTCTCCAGTACATTTTGTGGTGCATACTTGTATGTGGGACTGTGTTGTTTTATAACTTTATGTTGTAAGGCAAGCTGTTGATGTATTATTTTTGCTACAGTGTCATGTCTTCTGGGGTATTCTGTATTTGCTAGTATTGTACATCTGCTTGAGATGTGATCTAATGTTTCTATTTGTTGTTTGCAAAGTCTGCATTTATCTGTTGTGGTATTGGGATCTTTAATAATATGCTTGCTGTAATATCTGGTGTTTTTTGTTTGATCCTGTATTGCAATCTCGAATCCTTCCATCTCACTGTATATATTGCCTTTTCTTAGCCATGTGTTGGATGCGTCTTGATCGATGTGTGGCTGTGTTAAATGATACGGGTGCTTGCCATGTAGTGTTTTCTTTTTCCAATTTATTTTCTTCGTGTCTGTTGATGTTATGTGATCTAAGGGGTTGTAGAAGTGGTTATGAAATTGCAATGGTGTAGCCGATGTATTTATATGAGTGATTACTTTGTGTATTTTGCTAGTTTCTGCTCGTTCTATAAAGAATTTTCTTAAATTGTCTACCTGTCCATAATGCAGGTTTTTTATGTCGATAAATCCCCTTCCTCCTTCCTTTCTGCTTAATGTGAATCTTTCTGTTGCTGAATGTATGTGATGTATTCTATATTTGTGGCATTGTGATCGTGTAAGTGTATTGAGCGCTTCTAGGTCTGTGTTACTCCATTTCACTACTCCAAATGACTAGGTCAATATTGGTATAGCATAAGTATTTATATCTTTTGTCTTGTTTCTTGCTGTCAATTCTGTTTTCAGTATTTTTGTTAGTCTTTGTCTATATTTTTCTTTTAGTTCTTCTTTAATATTTGTATTATCTATTCCTATTTTTTGTCTGTATCCTAGATATTTATAGGCATCTGTTTTTTCCATCGCTTCTATGCAGTCGCTGTGGTTATGCAGTATGTAATCTTCTTGTTTAGTGTGTTTTCCCTTGACTATGCTATTTTTCTTACATTTGTCTGTTCCAAAAGCCATATTTATATCATTGCTGAATACTTCTGTAATCTTTAGTAATTGGTTGAGTTCTTGATTTGTTGCTGCCAGTAGTTTTAGATCATCCATGTATAGCAAATGTGTGATTTTGTGTGGGTATGTTCCAGTAATATTGTATCCACAATTTGTATTATTTAGGATGTTGGATAGTGGGTTCAGGGCAAGGCAGAACCAGAAAGGACTTAATGAGTCTCCTTGGTATATTCCACGCTTAATCTATATTGGCTGTGATGTGATATTATTTGAATTTGTTTGGATATTAAGTGTGGTTTTCCAATTTTCCATTACTATGTTCAGGAACTGTATCAATTTAGGATCTACTTTGTATATTTCCAATATTTGTAGTAACCATGAGTGGGGTACACTATCAAAAGCTTTTTGGTAATCAATGTATGCGTAGTGTAGCGACCTTTGTTTAGTTTTAGCTTGATATGTCACCTCTGCATCTATTATCAGTTGCTCTTTACATCCTCGTGCTCCTTTGCAACAGCCTTTTTGTTCTTCATTTATAAGTTTGTTCTGTGTTGTATGTGTCATTAATTTCTGTGTAATGACTGAAGTTAATATTTTGTATATTGTTGGTAGGCATGTTATGGGGCGATATTTTGCTGTGTTTGCTTGATCTTTAGGTTTCAGACAAGTTATTCCACGTGTAAGTGTATCAGGGAATGTGTATGGGTCTGCAATGTCACTGTTAAATAATTTAGTTAGATGTGAATGTGTTGAGGTGAACTTCTTTAGCCAGAAATTTGCTATTTTATCTTTTCCAGGGGCTTTCCAATTGTGAGTAGAATTAATTGCTTGGGTGACTTCATGTTGCAAAATTATCACTTCAGGCATTTGTGGTATCATCTTGTATGTGTCTGTTTCTGCTTGTATCCACCGTGCATGCCTGTTATGTTGTACCGGGTTTGACCATATGTTGCTCCAGAAGTGTTCCATGTCTGTTATGTTTGGTGGATTGTCTATTTTAATGTGTTTGTTATCTATTGTCTGGTAAAATTTCTTTTGGTTTGTGTTGAATGTTTGGTTTTGTTTCCTTCTATTTTCACTTTTTTTGTATCTTCTGAGTCATTTGGCTAATGCTTGTAATTTCTGCTTCTTTTCGTCTAATTGCTCTGTCGCTTCTTGTTGTGAGATTTTACCCAACCTTTTTCATTTTCTTTCCGAGATTTCATTTCTTATAAATTGTGTTAGCTGTCCGATGTCTTTTCTCAGTTTTTCTATTTTGATCTGTAGCCTGTGTTGCCATGCTGGTTTTGTGGGTTTCTTGTGTGTGTTGGTTGGTTCTGATCTCTGCCTAGTGTGTATATTTAGTGTAGTGAGTGCTCCTGTATAAACCAGTAGTTGTAACTCTTCCATAGTTGTGTTTTCATTTATTTTGTTGTGTATGATTGTGTTGATAGTTTTTAACGTTGTTTCGACTTGTAGGTTATTTGGCGATCTTTGCAAGAATGGTCTAATGTCTGTATTTGTGTCTTTGTATTCTATATATGTCAGCTGAAATTTTTCTTCTATATCTAACATGTGTGTCACTTCATGTTCTATTTGTGCTTGTTCTGTTGGCTGTCTTAAGATTTCGTTTTCCTCTGATTGTTTAATTGATGCGTGTTGTTCTTTGTTTGTTTGCTCTGGGATGTTTGAGTCCATTACTGTATTTTCTTCTTCTTCTGATTGCACATTATTTTGTTCCAGTATTTTTTGTACTTGTTGTTTGATGTTTTCTAAAGTACAACAAATATTATTATTATTATATTGAATTATTGTTAATTAATACCCCCTTTAGGAGAGCAGTAAAGCACCATCAATTTTCAAGGTTTTTTTCTGTCTCTTTCATTTGTCTTTCAAAAACTTCTCATATATTCATTGTGATTCTTCTTCCTCTCTTCTGTACCGTTCTTCCCCGTTTCCTTCTTTCAATATCTGCTGAAATTTCTGTTTTCCAGTTATTTACTCTGTATTTTTTCCTGCCTGTGATGTCTTCTGCGGAGATGTTTAGTTTCTTGAGGTCCTCCACGGTTTCCTATACCCAGTTGGTTTTCACTTTATTAGTCATAACTATATTAAAAATATTCTTGGTAAGTCTGTTTTTGTGCATAATTTGTATGTGTCTCTAGAACTTTGTCCTTCTTTACCTGGTGTTGTTTTTAATCCTCTGTTTGTATTTGTACAGTTCTTTTGACAATATGTCTATCCAGATCCCCTCTCTCTGAACTGGCCTGTAGATCTTTCCTTCTGTTTTTCCATCTCTTTGATTTTTGTTCTTCCCTTCATGGCTGTTGTTCTGAGGTGTACAAGGCCTGTGGTAACTACTGTACTACAGTGTCTTAATTTGGCATTGATGGAAAAACTTCTTTTGTTATAATTGTTCCATATAAGTCTGAATACCTTATGTAGTTTTGTGATTCTTTTTTCATTGGATGTTGAGTTCAGTCCCATTTTCTGTGTAATCTCTTCCAGGCACTGGAAACTTTCTTCATGTGATATCGTTCCATACTTTGTTACTAGTGGGTGTCTGTCTCTTCACATTGTGTCAATGTACAAGTTTTTTTCATGTAAGATTTGTAGTCGCGTTTTGACTGAGATTTGATAAATAGTTTGTAGAGCTTTTTTGTCTTCTTTTCTGTTATTTGTTATGATGGCTATATCATCAGCAAAGGCCAGACATTTTATCTACATGTGCATATATATTCCGCAAGCCATGGTGTGGTGTGTGACATGATCTGACTACACGTAGAGTGCAGTCTTTGTTTGGCACGGCACTCGGAGGGCGACGGTTCAGTCTTCACCCATCTGTCTCTTTTGTCCCATGTCCTGATTATTTTCTCCTCATGCCTCACTCCTGTCTTTACTTTGAACGGTTCATAGATCTCTCCCATGAACTTCACTTTCGATATTGCATTTATCATGTTTCTTGTCATATTAACATCAAAGATAATGATAATCTGCAAGAATAATGTAAGGCTAGCATCTTTTTAGTCACATGTTTCTGCTGATACAGCTTATATTGTACACCTGGCAATACAATGTCAATTTTGTTCTGATGACAACACATGTCACCTGGGAATAGTAGATGTACTGGCAATGGTTTCAGTGTCATCCGCCAACAGATAGTGTAATGGCATAGCTATCAGAGTGCTATATGTGTCTACCCTTTAATAGGAAATGCTCACAGCCAGTGTGATGCAGACATGTGAAGCAAGCAGGCAACCATGCCAGGAAGGCACACTTGTGATTCTTATAGCCAACGAGTGAGTTTAAAAAGGGGTCAAATTGTGGGCTTCCGAGTGGCAGGATGGTCCTTTCGGGGGAATTGCCACACAAGTTGGATGTGCTGCGTCAGTTATGCAACATTGCTAGTATCAGTAGTCACGTGAACATTCTCACACACGTAGTCGAGGTTCTGGACATCCACACAGCACAGATGCTCACTAGGATTGTTGTACTGAAAGGGCAGCAGTTGCAGATCGTACGGCTACCACAGCACAGATAAAAGGTCTTGTGAGCCCCAGATGTGTCAACACAAACTGTTGCGAAGCAGTTATTGCCAGTTGCGTTACGGACGTGCACACATCTATCCCGTCTTCCAATCGTGCCTCAGCACTGACATGCATGGCTCGAGTGGTGCCATCAGAGGATCTCTCTGAGGATGCCATGGCACGCCATGGTCGTAAGTGATGAAAGCAGATTCTGCTCCCACACAAGTGATGGTCGTATCAGCAAATGACATAAATCTGGTGAGCACTCTCTTGTAGAGTGCATTCGTCCAAGATACAGTGGCCCCACCCCAGGCCTTATGGTCTGGGGTGCGATAAACTACAACTCTCATTCGTCTGTTGTGTTTCTGCACTTGGTACATGCAGAATGATGTTACACCCGTTATTTTTGCATTCTTGCAACTGGAAGGTAATGTACTGTTCCAACAGTACAGTGCTGACCCACACGCTGATCACGAATCTCAGTGTTCTCCGAAAGATGAGCAGTGACTTCCTGGGCCAGCATGTTCTACGAGTTTGTCTCCAACCGAGCACATGTGGGAACATGGGATGAGAAGTGACTCGTGCAACTTGTCAACCAACAACTCTTACATAACTATGTGAACAGATTGAGCATGTGTGACATAATTTATCTCAGGACAGTATTTGCCATCTGTACTATCGACTGCATGCCACAGTCAGTGCCTGCATTGTCACCAGTGAGGGCTACACCACATACTAATGTGTGTGTTTTAGCACGGGTCGATACATGCTAGCTGAGAAGCATTTGCAGTATTGATCTGTAAATGTGATCATTTCATGTACTCCATATGCACTGTTACAACATTAAATCTGGAGTGAATTTTCTTCTGGCAGTGGGCACAGACTTTTACCTCACAACTTTGATACATTTTACTTTTTCTTTTTCTTAGTCTTTATCCCCTGCTATCACAGTCTCAGCATGTTAATGTGGATTTGGTAGTATTAGTGGTAAATTGTGGCCAGATGCCCTTTCCGTGCCACCTCCCCACCCCCCCCCCCCCCCTTCCAACCCACACCAGGATGAAAGTTATGTACCCTGTATCTGTATGTATCTAATATTATCGTGTGTGAAAGTGTGAGAATGTTTTCAAAATGTTTGAGGATCATGTAACTGATGTGGGGTGTGCATACCAGTCTGCTATTCATCTAGTCGGATGTGGACAACAGCCTAAAAACTATGTCCACACTGGCTCTAGCTGCATGCTAACGTTGGCATCTACCCAGGAGTATTACAATTTCGATAGAGTACAGTAGAATTTTAATGATTTATACAATACTTTTATGTCATGAATTTTAGAAAATTGATTGAAGATGTCTTTCTGTTGTTGTTTAATTTATGATATAGCCGCAACAGAAAATCCAACAGAATATGTTAATTATTCTGGTCTTGTTCATTCCGTATTTGTTCTGTGTTAAAGTAATTGTTCAGATGCATACAACATAGAAGTTAAAGTAAGGTCTATGATGGCAGGCAGTGACTGGGCTGTTGTCCTGACAGCAGGTAGGGTGCAGCCTTTGTTCACCGTGGCACTAGGAGGGAGAGGGTTATGGCCTATCACCCCAGCTTCCTTTTACCCCTGGGAAATATCCCCAGGAGTCATCTGATAACAGGTTGGCGTCACCTGGGGCCACCCTGCAGTCACTGGAACAAGGAAAAATCCCCACCTTTTATGTTTTATTGGGAATTGAGCCCAGGACCCCCTGATTGGAGTCTAGTGCGCTACCCACTAGACCACCACAACCACCGTGCTTATGGGATATGAAATGTCTGCATCTATATGACTACTCTGCATTTCACAGCTCAGTGCCTGACAGAGGATTTATCAAACCACTTTCATACTTTTTCTCCACCGTTCCACTCTTGAACAATGTGTGGGGAAAAGGAACACTTTAATTGCTCTGTGTGATCTCTGATTTGTTGTGTTTTATTATAACAATCATATTTCCCTATGAAGGTGAGTGCTATGAAAATGAAAATGTTTTTGCATTTGGAGGATGAGGTTGGAGACTGGAATTTTGTGAAAACATCTTGCCACAGCAAAAAAGTATTTCTTATTGTGATTACCATCTCAACTTGCATATCATGTCCGTGACTCTCTCTCTCCTAATATTTTACAATAATACAGACCGAGCTGCCCTCATTTTGACTTTGATTTCCTCCATCATTCGTATCCCATGGTGTACTTGTGCATTGTCATCTTGTAACACAACCAATGATCATCCAAACGTCGACTATATGACAGGACAGTAGGTTCGAGGATCCTATCATCACATTGCACAGCCCTCAAATAGCCTCATTTGAAATGAGATGTGTCAGACATCTGTATACCATACTGGCCCAAAATATGACCGATCCATCTGCCTGCTAAACTTAAAAGACTGGACTGCAGGTCTGAAACTCATTTTTCACTGGAGCGGACACAAATGAACAAGAATTCTCTGTGGCTCTGAACAGTAGCTGAGCACAAGCAGACACCATTCTGTTGCATTTGGTTAGCATTCACAGGTGTTCACTCGTGTTCTGCCCATTATCAGTCTTTCGATGAACTGTCAAATGAAGTCTCCATTATCTCTGCATTGGTGAGAGCAGGAGAGAAAGAGCTAAATTCTGGTGTTTCATCAGCGAACTTTTGTCTTCAACTCAAGATCTTTGAGCAGCATAATGGTCTGAAGAGAATGTAATGTTTCTGATAACAGAATAGATGCTCGTGAATTCCAAGATGTCTACACCATAAATGCCAAAGAAAAAGAAATACAATTGACAGAGAGCTTCCGAGGTACTGGGAACATGAGAAAGATGATAATTACAATATACACTTTCATCAGCCAGGAATGGAGTGAATAAGCACGAGCTTCGTATTTGTTTTTGTTAAAAAAGAACAGCACAACAAAGTTCCTTGAAAGTAAACATGTACAAAAATGTATCTATCATGCTGATTAAAATTATGTACATACCCCACATGAGCTTTGTATTTGTTTTTATTAAAAAAGAACAGCACAACAAAGTTCCTTGAAAGTAAACATGTACAAAAATGTATCTATCGTGCTGATTAAAATTACGTACATACCCCACAAGCCACCTTAGTAATTTCTTGTCCTGTTCCACTGACAAATAGTGCTAGGAAAAACGACAGTCTATATGCCTCTGTACAAGCCCTAATTTCTCTTGTCTTTGTGGCCTTTAAATGAATTGTAAATTGGTGGCTGTAGGATCGTCCTGCAGTCAGCTTCAAGTACGAGGTACCTAAATAGTTTAATAGTGTTTTGTGAAAAGAATATCATCTTCCCTCCAGGGGTTACTATTTGAGTTCATGAAGCATCTCTATAATACTTATGTGCTGGTCAAACTTACTGGTGATAAATCTCTGAATTGGTTCAATGTCTTCCTTTAATCCAATGTCATGCAGATCCCAAACACTCAAGCAATGCTAAAGAATGGGTCACACTAGTGTTGTGTCCTTTACAGATAAGCTACACTTTCCTAAAATTCTTGCAATAAACCAGTTTGGCCATTTGCCTTCCCTACAACCAAATTTGCTTGTTTCATGTCTTACTGCTTTGCAACATTATGCCTAGGTATTTAATTGACATGACTGTCAAGCAGCATACTACTGATGCTGTATTCAAACATCATGGGATTTTTTTTCCTTCTCATCTGCATTAAGCTACATTTTTTTTTTATAATTACAATAAGCTTCCATTCATCTCACCAATCACAAATTTTGTCTAAGTCATCTTATATCCTATGAATATAATAGAGGGAAACATTCCACGTGGGAAAAATATATCTAAAAAGAAAGATGATGAAACTTACCAAACCAAAGCGCTGGCAGGTCGATAGACACACAAACAAACACAAACATACACACAAAATTCTAGCTTTCGCAACCAATGGTTGCCTCGTCAGGAAAGAGGGAAGGAGAAGGAAAGACAAAAGGATATGGGTTTTAAGGGAGAGGGTAAGGAGTCATTCCAATCCCGGGAGCGGAAGGACTTACCTTAGGGGGAAAAAAGGACAGGTATACACTCGCACACACACACACACACATATCCATCCACACATACACAGACACAAGCAGACATTTGTCTGCTTTACAAATGTCTGCTTGTGTCTGTGTATGTGTGGATGGATATGTGTGTGTGTGTGTGTGTGTGTGTGTGCGAGTGTATACCTGTCCTTTTTTCCCCCTAAGGTAAGTCTTTCCGCTCCCGGGATTGGAATGACTCCTTACCCTCTCCCTTAAAACCCATATCCTTTTGTCTTTCCTTCTCCTTCCCTCTTTCCTGACGAGGCAACCATTGGTTGCGAAAGCTAGAATTTTGTGTGTATGTTTGTGTTTGTTTGTGTGTCTATCGACCTGCCAGCGCTTTTGTTTGGTAAGTTTCATCATCTTTCTTTTTAGATATATTCATCTTATATCCTTATATATAAAAACAAAGATGAGGTGACTTACCGAACAAAAGCGCTGGCAGGTCGATAGACACACAAACAAACACAAACACACACACAAAATTCAAGCTTTCGCAACAAACTGTTGCCTCATCAGGAAAGAGGGAAGGAGAGGGGAAGACGAAAGGAAGTGGGTTTTAAGGGAGAGGGTAAGGAGTCATTCCAATCCCGGGAGCGGAAAGACTTACCTTAGGGGGAAAAAAGGACAGGCATACACTCGCACACACGCACATATCCATGTCTGTATGTGTGGATGGATATGTGCGTGTGTGCGAGTGTATACCTGTCCTTTTTTCCCCCTAAGGTAAGTCTTTCCGCTCCCAGGATTGGAATGACTCCTTACCCTCTCCCTTAAAACCCACTTCCTTTCGTCTTCCCCTCTCCTTCCCTCTTTCCTGATGAGGCAACAGTTTGTTGTGAAAGCTTGAATTTTGTGTGTGTGTTTGTGTTTGTTTGTGTGTCTATCGACCTGCCAGTGCTTTTGTTCGGTAAGTCACCTCATCTTTGTTTTTATATATAATTTTTCCCACGTGGAATGTTTCCTTCCATTATATTCATCTTATATCCTCCTATAGTCACTCAATGGCGACATTTGCTCATACACAATAGCGTCATCAGCAAACAGCCTCATAGTGCTGGCCACGTTGGCTGTCAGATCCTTAATGTACACTTATTAGCCAAAACATTATGACCACTGCCCACTGCGAGTTGGATGCTGCCTGGTGGCATTGCGGGCATGTGATGCGGTAACAAAAATATGTAAATAGAGCAGACACAGATGGGGGCTCACTTTAGGGAAGATATGGGCTGCAAATGGGGAAATCAGTTGAGATAAGTGATTATGATAAATGGCAGATTATTATTATGCTGAGCCTGTGACACACATCTCAAAAGCAGCAATGCTGGTCAAATGTTCATGTGCTGTCTATCACTAGGTGCTAAATGGTTAGACATCCATAACGCTTCACAGTACTTGGGGTTTGAGGGCATGTCTGTCTGCAATGTAGGATAGACGGTGATTTGTAGCAACTCTGCTGAAAGAGCACAATGCTGGTGCACGCACAAGTGTTCCATAGCACACTGTTCATTGTAAATTCTGGAACACGGAGCTCCACAGCAGACCACTCCTACATGTTCACATGTCTACCCAACAACATCATCAGTTGTGATTGCAGTGGGCACAGGACCATTCGGATTAAACCATCAATCAATGGAATTGTTGGCTCTTTGCTACACCAGGTTGATAGGTGTCTCCACAAAAACCATCATTGAGGAGAATGGCGGCTCCAAATGTGCAGCACACCACGGATGCCGGCTGGTGGGAGCAGCATTATGCTTGGGAGACATTCTCCTGCACTTGCATGTAGTAATCGAAGACATGCCGACAGCTGTGAATCACCAATGTCCCTTCATGCTTGATGTCTTCCCCGACAGCGATGTCATCTTTCAGCAGTGTAAATGTCTGTGTCTCAGAGCCAGAATCATGCTACAGAGGTTTGAAAAGCATTATAGTGACGTCACATTGATGTCTTGGTGGCCAAATTTGCCTGATGTAAACCTAAAGAACCCATCTGGATCGCTATTGAGCATCATTACCACGTATGCAAATCAGTGAAATGTTATTTACGTGAATTACAAGACCTGTGTGCAGACATCTAATGTTTCATACCTCCTCAAACCTAACAACAAGCCGTCTGATCCCTCATACGCAAAATCAGTGATGTATTTTGTCCCAAAGATGGACAAACAAGCTATTAAGCAGGTCATAATGTCTTGGACCACCAGTCTATACAGGATGTTACAAAAAGGTACGGCCAAACTTTCAGGAAACATTCCTCACACGCAAAGAAAGAAAATATGTTATGTGGATGTGTCCGAAAACGCTTACTTTCCATGTTAGAGCGTATTTTATTACTTTTCTTCAAATCACATTAATCATGGAACGGAAACACACAGCAACAGAATGTACCAGCATGACTTCAAACACTTTGTTACAGGAAATGTTCAAAATGTCCTCCGTTAGCGAGGATACATGCATCCACCCTCCATCGCATGGAATCCCTGATGCGCTGATGCAGCCCTGGAGAATGGCGTATTGTATCACAGCCGTCCACAATATGAGCACGAAGAGTCTCCACATTTGGTACCGGGGTTGCGTAGACAAGAGCATTCAAATGCCCCCATAAATGAAAGTCAAGAGGGTTGAGGTCGGGAGAGTGTGGAGGCCATGGAATTGGTATGCCTCTACCAATCCATCGGTCACCAAATCTGTTGTTGAGAAGCATACGAACACTTCGACTGAAATGTGCAGGAGCTCCATCGTGCATGAACCACATGTTGTGTTGTACTTGTAAAGGCACATGTTCTAGCTGCACAGGTATGAAATCATGATAACAAGCTCCATAGAGCGTAGGTGGAAGAACATGGGGACCAATCAACACATCACCAACAATGCCTGCCCAAACGTTCACAGAAAATATGTGTCGATAACGTGATTGCACAATTGCGTGCGGATTCTCGTCAGCTCATTCATGTTGACTGTGAAAATTTACAATTTGATCACGTTGGAATGAAGCCTCATCTGTAAAGAGAACATTTGCACTGTAATGAGGATTGACACAATGTTGGAGAACCATTCGCAGAAGTGTACCCGTGGAGGCCAATCAGCTGCTGATAGTGCCTGCACACGCTGTACATGGTACGGAAACAACTGGTTCTCCCGTAGCACTCTCCATACAGTGACGTGGTCTACGTTACCTTGTACAGCAGCAACTTCTCTGATGCTGACATCAGGGTTATCGTCAACTGCACGAAGAATTGCCTCGTCCATTGCAGGTGTCCTCGTCGTTCTAGGTCTTCCCCAGTCGCTTAGTCGTAGGCTGGAATGTTCCGTGCTCCCTAAGATGCCGATCAATTTCTTCGAACGTCTTGCTGTCGGGACACCTTCGTTCTGGAAATTTGTCACGATACAAACGTACCACGCCATGGCTATTGCCCCGTGCTAATCCATACATCAAATGGGCATCTGCCAACTCTGCATTTGTAAACATTGCACCGACTGCAAAACCATGTTCCTGACAAACACTAACCTGTTGATGCTGCGTACTGATGTGCTTGATGCTATTACTGTAGAGCAATGGGTCGCATGTCAACACAAGCACCGAAGTAAACATTACCTTCCTTCAATTGGGCCAACTGGCGGTGAATCGAGGAAGTATAGTACATACTGACGAAACTAAAATGAGCTCTAACATGGAAATTAAGCATTTCTGGACACATGTCCACATAACGTATTTTCTTTATTTGTGTGTGAGGAATGTTTCCTGAAAGTTTGGCCGTACCTTTTTGTAACACCCTGTATAGGGAATGAGAGTGGTCCTATCATGCTTCCCCGGGGCACTCCTGAGAATAACCCCAATACCCCTGCCTCTGATGAACACTCACCATCAAGGACGACATTCTGGCTTCTACTACACAAGAAGCCATCTCGAGCCATTCACATATCTTGAAACCTAATCTGTAATTTCAGACCTTCATCAACAGTCTGCAGTGGCGCACTGTGGCAAACACTTTCTGGAAATAACAATGTGGAATCTGCCTGTTCCCTTCATCCGTGATTTGCAGGATATCTTGTGAGAAAGGGGCAAGTCAAGTTTCACACGAACGATGATTTCTAAATCTGTGCTGATTTGTGAACAGAAGCTTTTCTGTCTCGTGGAAATCAAAGTGAAAATACATTCAAGAATTCTGCAGCAAACCAATGTTAAGGATATTGGTTTGTAATGTTGTGGGTCCATTTTTTTACTCTTCTTATATACAGGAATTACCGTGCTTTTTCCAATTGCTTAGGACTTTGTATTAAGCAGGAAATTACAATAAATGCATGCTAAGAACAGGACCTATGCCATAGTGCACTATTTGTCGAGAGACCCATTGCTGAAATTTTGACATTATGTTGGCTAGACAGTAGGCTGGATGATTCAGTTCTGATACTGCACAGCTCTCAAATTATACTTACTAGTTATTAGAGGCATTTGATACCCATAGGTGACACCAGACCAAAACCAGGCTGACTCAACTATGTGCTGAATCTGTGGGTCTTCACACTTCAGACATGCATTGGTACCTGGCCATTTCCGCACCCTTCTACAAGGATCATCAGGTATCAAAGAAATGCTTCACTTATTGTGAAAGGAATACAATACCACTGATCCAAGTTCCGCTGGAGGACACCCTGTATCACCACTAGTAATTTCCTTTCCTGTTGTACCACAAACAGAGTGAGGGCAAAATGACTTGTCTATATGCCTCTGAATGAGCCCTAATCTCACTAAACTTGTCTTCATGGCCCTTACATGGAATGTACATTAGTCGCAGTAGATTGTTCTGCAGTCAGCGTCAACAGCCATTTCTCTAAATTTTCTCACTAGTGGTCCTTAAAAAGAATGTCGCTTTCCATCCATCAGTTTCCATGTACACCACGATTCTTTGTGCACTACATTGCCCGGGGGTTTGTACTGTAGTACATAATGGACACCTAGAGACCCCACTGAATGGGTTGAGATGGTTGTGTACCGTGTGAGTCAACACAGCTCTCCCCATTAGCTGCAAAAAAAGTCACAGTGCAGTTACATTAATTTCCCGAGGTACTACCTGTCAGCTATAATTTGAAGTTAGCAGTCATCAGTTGTTGTTGGCTCTGAGCAATCAATGTAGTGCTGATTTTTAACATTTTGTTACTGCAAAGGCTGTGGAATGTTCATTTGATGTCGCTGTAGCGTTTGCCAATTGTGTGGTAACTTTCCATGCTGACAAACATTCTTACTGTAAAGTAACAATGCTTGGGCAGTCTTTAAGCGTTAACGCTTTAATCCCTTTGCAAAGTCAAATTTTTTGATGTTATATTGGACATGTGATCAGTTTGTTTATTTATTTATTTTTGTAATTTTATTTTGTGGTTTAGGACAAAAACTGTAGTGGTAGTGTATTTCTCCTAAAGCCCTTTTGTGAGCTGCTATTTCCCACTGTGAAAATGAGGCAATTTTTTTTCCAACTACACAGGTGACGATAGTAGTGATCAGACAACAAACAAAAACTATTTGTTGTAGCAATTTTTATGCACCTGGTACAGTGTACTATCACAAGATACCAGGTACATCTACAGATGGTAATATATATTCCCAAAAGCTTTGTAAAACCACTAAGTGGTTGGCAAGTATGCTTCCCAAGATTCACAAAAGACATAATTGTGTAATACCGTGTTTACTCGAATCTAAGCTGCACTTTTTTCTGGTTTTTGTAATCCAAAACACCGCCTGTGGCTTAGAATCAAGTGCAAAGTAAGCGGAAGTTCTGAAAAATGTTGGTAGGTGCCGCCACAACTAACTTCTGCCATCGAATATTTGTAGCACTACACAGGCATACTTTGCAGGCACAAAGATAAATACTGGCGCCAAAACCTCTGCGTCAGTAAACAAATTAAAAAAAAAACGGGGGTGGGGGGGTGGAAGACGAGCTTTTTTCTCTGCCCCAAGTTTCGACCACTGCATTTTCATACTTTATCCAATGAAGTAAATACAAATTCCGTATTCTTCATCTCCGAATGTTGCAGCCTTTCAATGTACTACGATAATCCAACTGGAAGAGTGTTTGGGATGTTTGTCAATATGGCCAAGTCTACGTTCTGAATTTTTGTCCCACCTGTGACAAGAGATGGTTGTTAATAGCAACTTTTATGAATTGTGAATCACATGCAGTATTCTCTTCACCATAAGAATAATTCGAATGTAAACATTTTGCCATGTATTCCTACGTGTTTCCTGCTATCTCATTTAAATCCTGTCTTCCTAATAAACTACAAAACTAGAGAGAGACAACAGCAAACGCGGAAGAATATATATATCATGTCATGTTTATATTCGTATTATTCCTATGCTGAATAGTGATACAGTCGGAAATGAAGCATGGCAACTGACTAGATTTTTAAACCTAAGATGGATCTAATTTCTGTGCAGAATGTAATGCACTAAAGAGGCGTCTGCAAAAATTTTCAAACGGAGAAAATTTTTCGCTAAACTTTCGTTTGGAACATCTATCATATGCAGTCTATTATATGGTTCTTGTTGATCATTATCAAAGAAAGTGGCAGTGTAAGTAACAACAAATAGCAGTCTCTTCCCATTGTTTTGCTGATGAGACGATTCCTCTCTTTTTTTTTTTTTTAATTGTAAGCGGCGGTAGCGTGCGCAAAAGCAAGCCATCCCGCGAGCGGTGACAGGCTGTAAACACGCATAATCAGAATGCGACAAACAATGCATGGCACAGTATGATAATGCATTTTGAGCTTAGACTGACGGAAACACCTATAACAGAGAGAACGGCACTTATCAGATCAAAGAAAAACAAGCAATCAATTCAAACCAGACGAAGCACGTGAAAAAGGCTCTCTAGTATAAATTCGGACAGAGAGCCTGACACATAGCAATGACTACGTGGTAAAGCTTAACTGCTAAGTTTACCACACGCACCAAACTACTGTAGCTGTATCATCATTCATTCGACCTAAATTGTCTCATATTACAATGGACCAACTTTGTTTCGGTTTGGAGATGTGGTCTAAAACGTTTCTCCCCCTTGAATTTCGAGGCACAAATTTCAAGTGCGGCTTAGATTCAAGAAATTTTTTTTCCTTGATTTCGAGTCTCATTTTTCAGGTGCGGCTTAGATTCAAGTGCGGCTTAGATTCGGGTAAATACAGTAAGTGTACTTCCCAAACCATTTTGAGAAACTATTTTGATGGAAAGCATATTTTCCAAGAGCCATTAAAACACTGTTATTTGGTGGGCTGTATACTTCTCACAGCCCTAAAAGCTATGTTTCATAACAAAAAGAAAGTAAACTGGCGCAGCGGACTATCACTGGATGCCAGGAGCATGCAGAGTGGTTCAATGTATTCCCATAAATGCATTAAAGAAACACAGCTACTGCTAAGTATATCTCTCATGACCAGTAAAAGCCTTAAGTGACTCTTTGCAGCAGGTCGACAGACTGTACGGCCCACGTGAGTCACACTGTCCCATTAACGAATGGAGACACAGTGCACTCTGCTAAGGTAAATGAGAGTGCAGGTTCGCTTTCACCTACATTACACAGTCAGTTGTACTTAGTGATTTCTGGTAGACAAAAGAATATTGAGAAAGGAGAAATGAAGGAAGATAAGTGTTTAATGTCCCATAAACATTGAGGTCTTTAGTGTCTGAGCACAAACTCTGATTGTTTCAAGGATGGGAAGGCTATTTATTGTGCCCTTTCAGAGAAACCATCTCGGCATTTGCCTATACTGATTTAGAGAAAGCTCAGGAAACCCAAGTCTGGGTGGACTAGATGGAGCTGTAGAGAGCAAAAACTGTAGAGGAAAACAGAGACTGGAATACATCCAGCAGATAATTGAGGCTGTAGGTCGAAAGGGCTACTCTGAGATGAACAGGTTGCCACAGGAGAGTAATGCATGGACTTTAACTGTTAGTCGCCCTGAATGTGAGTCCAGTGAGCTCACCACTGTGCCACCTCGCTCGATATATTGTGAGAGAAGTTCCTGATTTAACCATTTCACAGGATGTGGGAAGTGTACTTACCATCAACTGTATTTCTTTACTGTATTCCTGAGAACACATCATACGAGCTCTGTATGCACCTGGCACCTGATGTTAGTTTGCTGCACCAGCTGAACTCTCTGTCTGTTATGAAATGTAGCTTTTAATTGTCATTAAATGTCACTTGTTCCTTTCAGAAGCAGTTGCAACTATATGTGCCACCAAATAATGTTGTTCTGAAGGCCACTGGGAAGTATGCTTACTACCAAAGTAATTTTTCCATGATACAAGGGGAATATACTTACCACAAAATTAATTTCTTTTTTGGACAGCAGAAAGGATACTTACCACCAACTGACCATACTTACCACTAATTTAGTTGTTTTACTATGCTCTTGGGAAAATGTTGTACCTCCTCTGGATGTGGTTGACCTTTTGTGATAATATGCTAAACAACTGGTGTCTGTTTGTCATGACATCAGTGCTTTTGTCACTTGTTACAACAGAACACATTGTTTCATTCTGCAATATATGCTATTGTGACTTGTCTCAGCTTGTTTCTTTACGTAGTGTTGAATGAAGTTTCTAGGATTGTAAAATAGATAGTCAAATAAAACTCATAACAGCTTACTAAAGACAGTGGGAAGTATACTTACCACTATAGTTTTCTGCTCCTAAATCACAAAAATAAAATAATCAAAAATGAAATGTAGTTGACACTTCTAAAATGATACCAAAACAATTAACTTTACAGGGCTGCTGCCCTTTATGCTTTTAATGCCACGTTGGGACCAGTACAGTAGTTTCTGTTCCGTGGAGAACCAACCGTACCTGCACATAGGCTATTATTAAGGTGGAATCACCACTTCAAAAGGCATTCCAAAGCTGCTGCCAGCTTCCCTCTGTGGAGTAAACCATCTGCCATTCCTGTCTGCTCCTAGAGAATATGTTCCATGGCTAAATATGGTTTCTGTTAGAAAGTGTTTGTGCGTTGTGTATCTGAGGTGGGACAGGTAGGTAAATTCACATATCCAGGTAAATTATTGGTGGACTGGCTAATAAAACATTTTTTACTTTAATTTTGAATATTTGGGGATTTCCAGATTGCTCCTAATGTTGGCTGGCAGATGTTAAAAGGGTGTTGCACCTGAATATAAAACAGTTTTCTTAACCCTAAGCTTCAATGCATATTCTCTATGGAAATTATTTATATTGTGATTGTTATGGTTGCAAACTTTGCAATTAATGCTAAATTCTCTCTTGTCCATTTGAGCAGCTCAGAGGTCAGCCTATCTTGCTGCTATGTGGAGGACCCAGGTCCAATTCATGGTAATGCCTTTTTCTTTAAAGGGCGAAGCTACTCCACACCCACACTGACATGGTGACCATCACCAAAGTTCTACCATCACCTCCGTTTGCTTCGTTACAATTGAGAAGTGCACAGGATGTGGGGTCATGATGTTGTCCGTAGGATTACCCACTAATACAGGTACTTTGAGGCGATAGAAGTGGTCAAGAAGTGAGCAGAACGTAGCAGTTTTAAGGGCAGAGGGAGAAAAGTGCCGAGGCAAGCACCAAAGGAAAAGAACTTCTGCAATAGTCTGGACAGATAGTAAGAGCAGTAGCAGTTTCTTTCTGTCTGCAAGGGTGAGGTTGTCATTAGTTTTGGGTATCGTGCGATGCTCAATACCACTGTCGCAGCTTAAAACACTCTTTACGAGTGTCAGTCCTATTGAGGAGGGGTACTCCTGGGCTGTGCACCTGAGTGTCTCCTGGGCCACCTGCAGCATCTGTACTTGTAACATGCCAAGGTCATTATACAAGTGGTCAATTGGCCATAAAGAGGTTTGGTTGGATATGTTTATGTTTAGTGTGCAATACTGCTTTCCCGTATTGCCAGTTGGTCAGCTAGATATTTGCAGCTGGCAATGCCATTTAGTTTTGCTGTAATGCAGGGATTCACCAGTGTTTATTTTGTCTGTGAGCTTGTGCTGTCCACAGGTGATTAATTGTCCCTAGATAGAAGTGTTTTTCAGCAGTTGTGTTTTCACCCATGGTTGTGGTTGTAGTTTCCCAGGTTAAGAATGAAGTGATTGTCAGAGTGTCTCAAGTTCCTGTACAGTCGTGTGGTGAGTTTTTTGAATATCTGTGTGTGAGTCTCAAGGCAGTATTCTCTGTGAAGGTCGACAGTGTGTGTGTGGACTGTGGTGCACTTCGTTCTGTATCACCTGTAGGCAGCACAGGCGGTCAGAGCCACGTAACCCCAGACTGCAGCTGCATGTATCATCATGGGTCTAATCAGTATCATCTACACGGACCTCGATACCCTCATATTCAGTGTGCTTTACCTGCTGAGCTTAGAGTAACACTGTTTGAGCCTTGCATTTGCTCAGTTGGCCTGTCACTGAAGTGTTTGACTTTCATACTGAAACGTATCGGGCGTGTGTGTAGTGTTATTCGTCTGCAGTCTTAATGTGGGGTCCTGCCCACTCATCTCGTATAGGGTGCCTAAAGGATGCTGCATTCTCAAAATGCTATACAACAATTCAAGCAAACAACATTAATAGTTTTTATTACAAATAAGAAGTTTGACAATGCTTAACCTGGAATTTACAATGGTGTCGCAAGCAATAGGCGACATGCAGTATAAATCAGAGTCCTTTGCTATATACAATGTTCGTGCAAGTTTGACACACAGTTTGTGGATCACTAATAACTGTTATTGTACCATTCTGCGCTAGGCCTGTCCGTATACTGTCCTAATCCTGTCTAAATACTGAGTGGCCGAGGCTGGCAGGAGCGGCACTTATATTCTCTTGGTCTAGGGGCCTGCTCCCGTCATGGTGTGGTCCTTGCCAATGGGCTATTGGCTGCCTTCTTTGCTCTTGCGATCTTAATTTTCATTCCAGAGCTTGTGGGTATGCCAGAACACTTAATGTTTGTGCAGTTGTTATGGCTTGTCAATGAACAGAACTGCTTCACACTTGTCAGCATTTGCTTTAACACACTGTCATTCCAGCTAGGCAGTTTTGCTTGCAGTTGCGAATTATGCCTGATGGTTTCCAGTCTTGCAGTAGGATGGTAGTGTCATCTGCGTAGATGGTTGCCATTGTGTTTTGTTCAGTTGGAAAGTCATTGACGTAGAGATTAAACAAGAGGGGCCCTTGGATGCTGCCTTGGGGTACTCCCACTTGTATACTGTGTTGTGTTGACTGTTTGCCCTGAACGTCGGTGTTGAAGCTTCTGTGGGTGAGATATGAGTGTGTAAGATGTATGAGCTCGTCGGAGACACTAGCAGTGCAGAGTTTGCGAATGAGACGATTGTGCTGTAGATGACTGAAGACCGGGAACAGCGCTCCTGTAGCTTTGTTGGTGTTGGGGGTGTGTGTAATATGTTCTACTACGCGGAGGAGTTGTTGTGTTGTGGAGTGGTGATTGCTGAATCCAAATTGCTCCAGTCTCAGCGAGTCATTGGTGTTGCAGTGCATAGTAAGATGTTTGAGAATCATCTTCTCAACAATCTTATTTAGGGAGCTCAGCAGGCTGATGGCTCCGTAATTTTGTGGTAGGGAGTGGTATTTCCCTGGCTTCCTGAACATCAGGACAGGGAAGTGTTGATGTTGTAGAATGGTATTCGTCATATGTGTGAGATGCTCTATAGCTTTATTCATAAACTCCTGGGTGACACGGTTTTGAAAGTGATTGGGACCAGGAGCTTTTCTAGCTGTTTTGTGCTTAATAACCTGTGTAATTTCATGTGTAGCAGTATGTATTGTTACACTGCACTTGGGCTGGGTTACAAGCCATGTAACCTCCTGGTCCATTTCAAGTAGCAGTGCTGGATTGGAAGGAGCCAGATTCAGTGTGAATGATGTTGCTAGTGTTCTGGTCATCAGCTCACGCTTCTCCTCCATGTAGTATGCTGGTCTGTAAGGTATTTGTAAACTTGGTGTGTAGTATTTCTTCTTGGTGGAGTGGACAGCTATTTGCCACACTCCAGGTCATGTGGTGTGCAGCCCTGCGAGTGTATTGTCCCAGTTTGTGGTTTTAAAAGTTTTAATTTAGCCCGTATGATCCCCTGGAGCCTGCTAATATTCTGTTTGTACAGCCAGTATCTCCCGAGATGATCTCTCATTGACATCGGCCCCTGTATTTCTGGGAGCAGGGCCATTGAGCATTCTTGTGGTATAAGTACTGTAATGGTACCTGCTATTGCATCCTGAACTGTGGTGGTAAGGGCTTTGACAGCTTCAACAAGTTTCCTGCTTTGTGTAATTTTGGGAATTTGTGGGATACGACTTTTCAAGCATTTCCTTGAACAATGCCCAATTCACATGCTTGTAGCTCAGTATCCTGTGAGATTCATCATACTGCTGTGTTTCTTCCGAGTAAAGTATTACAGGTGTTTGGTGAGGCCAAATCATGTAACTAAAGGATGTTCTGAAATTCCCACTTTTTTCCATGCAGTTGCTTCTTGTGATAATCAGAGGCTGATTTTGACTAGTTAGAAATACTGCCAACTCCCCAATGAAATGTTGGTTGTGGTCAGATTTATATGTAGCGTAGCTAGAGTATGGGTTGCTCCAGAGTGGTTAATTTTGTTTTACCTTGTACGGAAGCAACAAAGAGCGTCCAGCGGAGTTAAATACCCTTGGCAGCAGAAATAAGTTTCACATGAAGTACACACAGCCTATCCTGTCTCAAACGCTTGACAGCTACACAGCGAACATTATTCAAATGTAGATGGCAGCTGTACCTTGAAAGTAAGCGTACCTCATGAGTATATCAGCAGTACATCTTCTGACATGCTTGATGTGAATGTGAACATAGAATAATAGTTAAAAACAACTATAGAATTGGTCAGCAGAATCACCATTTGAGGTTCCGTAAACGTCCCCATTGGTTGTTTTCATGTCAGGTCTCCAGGTGGAACACATCGTCATCTGGTCACAATACTATGGCTGTGAGCCGTCGCACTATCAGCCGGAACACAAATAGCCATCGACCGTGGGTCCACCGCGCGTGCGCGAACACAACTGCCATCTAGTGACAGGCACAACAGCGCACAGGTGGTGAAAGCTCGTGGGAACAATAGATATAAAAAACTGACAGTTTCTGATGACCGAAACAGGGACCATTGTGTTTCTTAACATCAAACAGAACAAGGTTCTAATTGTTAGTTAAAGGGTACCTCTTATCTCAATTCAGAGTATTGTTAGATAGCGGCATTCCAATGGCTTCTTCCACTACACAGTCCCAATACAGCGACGCAGGGTCAACCACTTGTCTCATCGTACAACATTTCATATTTTTCAGTAAGACAATGTTCAGACACTCAGATTTTTCTGGCTGAATTAAATGTGCGTGCCGATCGTGCTTCACGCAACGATACTGGAGCGTACAAATAGTTCGTCCAATACAGGCTTTCCCGCAACTGCGGGAATTGTGTAGATCCCGGGCTTTCTCGAACCAAAGTTATCCTTCACTAAGCCCAGCAGAGCTGTGGTCTCAGGCGGTGGACGGAAAATACTTTTAATATCAAACTTCTTTAAACTTTTTCCTGTTTCTGAAGATATGCTCCCCGCAAAATGTAGGAATTCCGCAGATTTGCTTGTATCTTCTGTTAGTTCCCGCGAATGTCCAGTCTCCAGTTCTTGCGTCAAACTGTCTGCATCTCAGATTGCGTAAACCCTTTTCACCAATGTAAGTAGGACCCCATTGCGTTGGTAGGATTGATAACTGCCTGATGGATAAAGATATCTGTTCGTATGCGTGTGCTTCAGATAAACTGTCCTAATGTCCCATCACCCCTCCTGTGGACCAAGACACCTAAAAACGGATGTTCGCCGTCCTCTTTGACTTCCATAATGAACTCAATATTGGGATGCACACAATTAAAATGATACAGAAAACGATCCAGAACATCCCTCCCAAATGGCCATCCCATAAACGTATGGTCGACGTATCTCCATGAACAAGTTGGTTTAAAGAACCATGTTGCAATGTCCTCAATCTTCCACAAATTGGCGACCACGGGGGATAATGGACTCCCAATAGCCACTCAGTTTGTTTAAAACTTTTGTCATTAAGTAAAAAAATACGTCAACGTCAACACATGGCGACAAAGCTTGTTGTTTCTTCGTCCAATTTTTCACAAATTAACTGCAAAGAATCCTCAAGAGGAACTTTGGAAAACAGAGACGCAACATCAAAACTAAAGAGCCAATTCTTGGGATTGAGACTCAGAAGTCATATGTTGAATAAAAACCAGAGAATTGGAAATAAGATTATAGCAATTTCCGACAGGGGGACTGAGCATGGACGCTAGATACTTAGCCAACTTCTAAGTAGGAGTGCCCAAATTTCTAACAAAAAGCCGAAGAGAAAGTACTTCCTGTCTACCTTAGGCAAACCGTATAATCTCGGCTGGACTGCAGAACCAGGTCGACGTTTTTCCCAGAACTTCATCAGATAATGAAGTCTCTTTTAATGACTGGAAGAGTCTTGAGAGTCTTGGGTTTTATACGGTGAGTTGGATAGTTCTGCAATCTTTGGTATGCCAAGTGTGCAAGAGAGAGATAAATTTTAAGCACATAATTGTCCCGCAAAAGAAGAACCGTTGAACTGGCCTTGTCCGCTGGAGGAATTACGAAATCTTCTCTGAAGGACCGGATTGCGGCTCTTTAAAGCAAGATGTTACCTCGCGGGGGTGGCACCTGACACAGCTGAGACACCTCTTACCTAACCTCATCAGCTAGATGGTCGGGAAACCTGGACACGACTTGTTCAACGGCAGAAATGTATTCCGTAATTGGAACATCACTGGGTGTATGGGTAAAATTGAATTCCTGTTCCAATACTGCAGGCATAGCATCGTTCACTCTTTCGTTGTGAGACTGATCACATGTCGACGGGTGTTATCAGTGTAGACTGCGAAGAAAACCGTTGAATTTTCGAAGATTTCCTACTGACGGCGTTTGCCTACACCCAGTCTGATATTGCCCAGGACGAACTGTCGACCCAATTCCAGGATGCAGCGGAAGCAGCGCTGAAACTGCCAAATGCAGATAAAATAAATCTTTGGATATGAAATCCAGTTGTGCGCGTATAAAACTATTGCGCTCCCTTAGTAAGGCAAAACCAGCACGCTTCTTAATGGTGTTGGCCATTCTTGTCTCAATGTAATCAACAATTCTGGCAAATTTAGGTACTAAAACTTCATTCCAGCATCTCAGCCAAAAAGCGAGGTTGCTCAGTAATTTCCCCTTCTTACGAAGTTCATGAAATACCCTTGAAAGTTGAAACGTCCCCTCACCGTAGAGGATCTTCATGTGATTCCGTAATCTCTGCCGGCGTAATAATTGGTTGTATTCATGTCGGGGCTCCAGATTCAAAACATCATCTGATCTGGCTGGAGAGCCGACATGAATACCCATAATCACGTATCAAAGGCCAATGATGCAAACAAAATGGTCTTCGTCTCTTCGGTTTGGAGTGATCATGTGTACATGCGTGAACTCGAGTACACAAGTTATGTGACTAGAAGTGAGACAGGGTCATACAGCGTATAAATTCTCAACCATGCAGTCGAGAAAGATCCAAACACCATTTCAACCTCAATATTCACAATTTTCCATCGTGTTTAGCCTAGGATTATTGTTTGCCCTCAGATAAACCAAAAGTAAAGAAACACATAGTATAGGATGTTATGTTGTCCATACTGCAAATGAAATAAATCTTTGGATATGAAATCCAGTTGTCTGCTGTTAAAGTCTCAGCAAGCCTTAACAGGTAAAGTTCAGACATTTTGTTAAGGTCACGATTGTCCAGAAACGAAAGGGCTGTTCTTAAAATTTCGGACAGTTGTCAGACAGGTATACACGGTGCTAAGTCGGAACTGTCCATTACCGCAACTAATTTCCAGCTGTATGAGGGGGCGAAAGAAGCAACACAAGGTACTTTGTTTCAGCAGTGTTCCGAAACGACAGGCAAATGATGTATTTATTATAACGAATGAAACATTGCACAAATAACTGACAGGACACTCAATATTTAGTCTGTCACGAATTACATGCGGGACACATCCAGAAATTAGTGAGAATTCTTAAATGGATGAAGTTTATCACAGACGCTCATGGTGGGGAGGGAGGGGGGGGGGGGGTTGGTGGCAAGTGCAACTCCTTGCTGTCTGTCCCCTGACGTCCCCCTCCTCCCTCCCCCCCCCCCCCCCCCCCACTTCTGTAGCCTATGACTAAGTATAAATCTACGAAGTGCGACACTATGAATTAAATTTCAAAATAGGATATAAAAAAGTTTGCTCAAATGCGATTGCACAGATTAGAAATGGAATTCCTGAAAAACCACCCATGCTTTCTGAAAACCGGGGAAAGTGTTTTAACAATATAGCTATGCTACTATCTTGGGAAAATCGAACGCATTTCTCGCAGTTACAGTGGAAAATTTACTCACAGAACATCCAGTAATATGCAGGCAGCACTGTGTGGTGGAAAAATTTCATAATTCACACAGTACTTACATGAAACTAAGTTTATTACTGTCTGCCAGCACTGAATCAGAAAAAAAGATGGTTCACCACTAATCTTGATAACCACAGAGAATACATGCAACTATCTAAATATGCTCCTGAGCTGTCCAGAATGCTGTGTTCCAATAACAGGTACATGGCTGTCCGGACCTCACTGCTGCTCCGTCCCAACACACGACGACCCGGAAATACTAGCGGTCGCTCTAAAGATAGTACGACAGTCCTCTTATCGATAAGCGCCGCTGGTGCCACTCACGGGCAGGCAAGCCAGCAACTTAGTGACGCCAGTAAATCTAATAAGAAACAGGACGGCAGTACCGCAAAGACAAGATGTTAAGCAATAAACGGCACTAACACGAGCCGCGCACGGCTCAATCAGGGTATGGTATAATGCAGGACAATATAATTACATGGTTTTCAGTGTATGTAGTATTGCGATCTTCGATTTGCTTCCTTACTTTATACCACTTTATAACGTAATAACGTAGTCCCGAAACATGTTCTGGTTATTGTATCACACATTTAACAATTGACACGAAACATTGTCAGTACTGATTCATGAACCAGTTGTACGTTGCTTGACAATACATATACAAGCTTAGAATTTAGGACCTTAGCCACAGTCTTCCCACGTGGTATTGCTTCAGTTTATCCTGGTGTACAGCTGTGTATCCAAAGTACTGTCTGTTTTTTTAATTCATCTGTCTTTCGACTGGTTTGGAGTCCTACATCGCTTCCTATCTTCTGCACTACTTTTCATCTCTACAGGGTGTCCCCGAAATGTTGCGACAAAATTCAAGGAGTTGTAGAGGGTGTCTTGAGGAACAAATGGAGGATAGGAGTACGTGTCTAGAAATTTCATCCAACGAAGCTACAGAACGTCGAAGTCATAGAAGCCTATGTCTGCCACTAGGGCACCCCTTCGGCAGCAAATTCACATTGTACACTGACGAAATGTAAGAGGAACGCCTCGCAATGTTATTTCTTATTCAGTGATCGCAACTGATTGCCATGATCGCCATTGGAGAGGATGGAGCTAGCTGCTGCGTAGACAGGCCTTGTCTCCAATGAATGCGATGTTCTGTTGCCTTGGTGGATGACTGTTTCGGACACGGGTTTCCATCTGTAGTTTATTTTTCTCCTGTATTTTAGAGGGTTCCAGGAGAAAAATAAACTGCGGGTGGATACTCGTGTCAGAAACCGCCACCAACCAAAGCACCAGAGCATCGTATTCATAGGAAACAAAGCCGTTCTAAGCAGCAGCTAGCTCCACCTTCTCCACTGAAGGTCGCGGTAATCAGTCGATCAGTGAATAAACAAACAACATTAAGAGACTTTCTGCCTACCGTCCTTCAGCGTGCAAAGTCACGTTTGCTGCCAGCGCCTATAACATCGGCGCGCTCTAGCGTCGTTGAACGACGTTCCCCAACACGGGTTTCTACCCGCAACGTATTCCTCAAGATACCATCTACAACCCCTCGAAGTCTGTTTCAACGTATCTAGAACACCAAGTTTATAATTTCTTTGTACTAGGATGCGTGTTCTAGTATCTGTCTACACCTACATTACTTTTTTCCATTTCTAATTCCTTCCAGCGCAAAATTAATTTTAGCGGCCTGCGTGGCAAATGTTCCATTAACGTGACCATTCTACTGGTAAGGCTTTCCCATAGATTTAATATAGGGCCTATTTGTTTTTTCAAAATGGTTCAAATGGCTCTGAGCACTATGCGCCTTAACATCTGAGGTCATCAGTCCCCTAGAACTTAGAACTACTTAAACCTAACTAACCTAAGGACATCACACACATCCATGCCCGAGGCAGGATTCGAACCTGCGACTGTAGCGGTCGCGCGGTTCCCGACTGTAGCGCCTAGAACCGCTCGGCCACTGCGGCGGGCTGTTTTTTCAGTACCTCCTTGTTTCGTATCCCGTCTCTCTACTTTACTACCTTCTTCGATAGTACCTCATCTGAAAGGATCAAATTCTCCCCAACTTCTGATCGTTTGAAGTGGCGTAGTGATGAAGATAAGGGTCTCGTACTGGGGAGGACGGTGGATTCAAATACTCGCCCCACACTGAGATCAGATTTTCGTGGCTTCCCTGAACCACTTCAGGTCACTGCATGGATAGATCCTTTGAAAAGCATACGCCGATTTCCCTTCACACCCTTCACACATCTCAGTTTATGCACAGTCTCTAGTCATGATGATGCTGAAAGGAAGCCAAATCTTCGGTCCTTCTAATTTATACTTCTCAAATTTTCGCTTGGTATATATTTCAGTTCCACACAATGATATGCTCCAGAACTTTCTTCAGGTATGCCACATCCACTTGACGAATCCACCCCTGCAAGAGCTGTCATCTGCAGAGAGGAGTGAGAGTGTTTGTCATACCAGGAACATAAGAATACAACCCTGTGAAAATGGTTGCTGTCATCCTGGAAGACGGGAGGGTCCACAGCATATCCATATCAAAATGTAGAGGGGTAATGCTTAATTACAGATAATGCAGAGATGAACATCGTGGTTTATTTTCATGGCAATGAATGGTCGCAAGTCACGGTGCGAAAACTGCCCCAAAACATCACAGAACCACCTCCGGCCTGATCCACAACTTCCACTCTTCAGTATGGCATGATTGCACTCCAGTCAACTACTGCCCAGATACTGTGTTGTTTGTCCAATTAAAGATGTCCAACTCCACATGCCGCTGAGAGCAATGACCTTTTGCGAAGTACCTCGTTTCGAAAGTCCATGGCATGCAGTTCCATTCGCAACGTTGGTTCGCTGGAAACTTGTTGCATTCTTTCAGTCCTGGATCCATCAGGTGGGAGAGGTGAGAAAGTAAGAAACTGAGAGCCCCCCCCCCCCCCCCATTAGGATCCTACTGTGGATCCGTGTCCGCATTGAATGACTGCAGCAATTTCTGTCGGGTTGGAAAAATATAGTCATTGGCGAGGTGTGACATCCGTCACTAGTCACTGTCGGTTAGAGTGTTTTAACAATGGCTGCTCTTAACATGTGTTACATGACTGTGAGTGGTCCACCATTCCTTGTAGACAATCCGCAATGATACACCAATCAAGTTCTTCATCTCAGAAGAACAATGTCCTCAATTATTTGGTGCATATATTCCAATCTCTGTTTTCACCTACAGTTTTTACCTTCTACAGCTCCCTCTAGTACCATCCAAGTTACTGCCTAATGTCTTAACACATGTACATGAGCTTTAGGCTGCATTCAGCACAGGACGTTTTCGGAGACTATAATTGTTTCAGCGTGATAGTAAACCCTGTTGTGCGGCAGTATCTGTGGTTTGTGAATAACAATATTCCTGAAATGGACTATGCTGCCCAGTGTCCCGACCTGAACCCAATGAAACTCATTTGGGAAGTGTTAAAAGATCGACTTCGCTCCAGAATCCAACATCACTACCACCTCTGGTTTCAGCACTTGAAGAAGAACAGACTGTCATTCCCTCACTGACATTCATGCACCTCACTGGAAATGTCCCCAGCAGAATTCCAGCTATCATAAATTAAAGGGTGGTCATATCCCATGAGTAATAAAGGGACACACACACACACACACACACACACACACACACACACACACACACAGCCAACAGCCGACCCACCAGCCCTTCGCATGATCTCCGTCACAATTTCACCCAACCCCTCCCTCCCCCAATCACTCCACCCAAAAAATTATGTTATGTGTAGCGCTGCCCTGCCAGCCGACCAACAGAAGTTCATCTTTTGTCCCTGTAGTCACTCAGTAAAGTAGGTCGTAAAGTGTGTAGGCTGTACAGGAAATTGGTCAGTCGGTTGGTGTGTGCGCAGTGCCCTTTATGTCCATTACTAGATGCTGGACACTTTTGATCAGAAGGTGTACCCACCACTTGGCCGGCATGACATACTTCAGAGCGGTGGAGGGTAACGTGACAGCTTGGCAGAAGTCCTACACAGGTTGTTGTTGTTGTGGTCTCCAGTCCTGAGACTGGTTTGATACAGCTCTCCATGTTACTCTATCCTGTGCAAGCTTCTTCATCTCCCAATACCTACTGCAACCTACATCCTTCTGAATCTGCTTAGTGTATTCATCTCTTGGTCTCCCTCTACGATTTTTACCCTCCACGCTGCCCTCCAATGCTAGATTGGTGATCCCTCGATGCCTCAGAACATGTCCAACCGATCCCTTCTTCTAGTCAAGTTGTGCCACAAACTTCTCTTCTCCCCAATTCTATTCAAAACCTCCTCATTAGTTATGTGATCTACCCATCTAATCTTCAGCATTTTTCTGTAGCACCACATTTCGAAAGCTTATATTCTCTTCTTGTCTAAACTATTTATTGTCCACGTTTCACTTCCACACATGGCTACACTCCATACAAATACTTTCAGAAACGATTTCCTGACATTTAAATCTATACTTGATGTTAACAAATTTCTCTTCTTCAGAAACGATTTCCTTGCCATTGCCAGTCTACATTTTATATCCTCTATACTTCGACCATCATCAGTTATTTTGCTCCCCAAATAGCAAAACTCCTTTACTACTTTAAGTGTCTCATTTCCTAATCCAATTCCCTCAGCATCACCCGACTTAATTTGACTACATTCCATTATCCTCGTTTTGCTTTTGTTGATGTTCATCTTATACCCTCCTTTCAAGATACTGTCCATTCCGTTCAACTGCTCTTCCAGGTCCTTTGCTGTCTCTGACAGAATTACAACAATATCGGCGAACCTCAAAGTTTTTATTTCTTCTCCATGGATTTTAATACCTACTCCGAACTTTTCCTTTGTTTCCTTTATTGCTTGCTCTGTATACAGATTGAATAACATCGGGGATAGGCTACAACCCTGTTTCACTCACTTCCCAACCACTGCTTCTCTTTCATACCCCTCGACTCTTATAACTGTCATCTGCTTTCTGTACAAATTGTAAATAGCCTTTCGCTCCCTGTATTTTACCCCTGCCACCTTCAGAGCTCCAAAGCGACGAGTTGAGCTTTTTTGAGGGGGTGGCTGATATTTTGTCCTGTGAGATTGTCTGTAGTGACGGGTGCCGGCGATGTGCCCGCAGGGCCCGACGTGGGAGTGGAGCGGCGAGCTGCCGCATGTGGCGTAGACGATCCAGCACCAACACGCGATCCAGGGCGATGTGACGGAGCTGCAGCTGGCCGCTGTGCGCTGGACGTCCTACTGCCGGCAGGCGCTGTCTTCGCCGCTGGACACTCGCATCCTGCTGCGCCTGCTGCAGGACCTGGACGCGCGCTGGCCACACGAGACGCTGTCCCGCGAGGAGGTAAGCGCTAAGCGGCCCGCGCGCGCCCGCATAGCTCGCCAGATACCGGAGGCCCATTTTCACTATCATATTCACACGTTGTCTAATTCGGCTCTGCTATTCCAATCAAATATCGGTTTTCCGAGCGTCAGTTGTTATACACCATGGTCGACCAAGTCGTGCAAAATTTCACTTTTGCACAATGTGCTGCTTCCAAGCGCTCCGAGGTTCGGTCTGTCTCGTCACTGTTTGGTACGTCTCGCCTTTGCTCGGTCCCTCTCGGTATAGCGCCACATTTCATACAGCAGAGCGATGCGACACTTCCTTCCAGCATTTGATGAGGCTTCTTTTGATCGACACGGCTTTCTTCAGCTCGCCAGGGTCTTGGTGTAAGCACTGTTTATCCTTCGCTATTTGTTCGTGGTATAAAGGAAGTTGGTCCAGTGGTTATTCGCACAAAAACAGGCAGTCTAGTGATCTATCGTCACAAGATGTGGATGGGAACGAGAACAGAAGGTTGAAATTCTCCATATCCATTATGCAGTCGCAGTAATATATGAGTAGCAGAAATTTCCTATGGAACATTACACACCACTCAGATAGAATTTAAAGATTTAGTTGACGGGCTGGCCGGGGTGGTCGAGCGGTTCTAGGCACTACAATCCGGAACCGCGGGACCGCTACGGTCGCAGGTTCGAATCCTGCCTCAGGCATGGATGTGTGTGATGTCCTTAGGTTAGTTAGGTTTAAGTAGTTCTAAGTTCTAGGGGACTGATGGCCTCAGAAGTTAAGTCCCATAGTGCTCACAGCCATTTGAACCATTTTTTTAGTTGACGAGGAAAGAACCAGAAATTACAAAGATTATCAGACGAGATTCTGTGTTCTGTACATCAAAAAGCACTTTGTTTTAAATTAGCAGACGTAGCTGACGTGATGACATTGATGGTTCAAGTAGCAAATATTCGGAAGTAGAATACATTACTATGCCGTCAGGTATAACTGTTTCAGTGAAACTGTACGAAGAGTATGGAGACTAATCCATTTCGCAGAAAAAGTTCCAGGACAGGCTTTTTTTTGTTTCTGAGCTTGCAATACCAAAAGGGAACAAATGTTGCTTTCATGTTAATGTGTGTGTCCTCTAAATGACCTTGCACGTGTTTCCGTGAAACTCACTATGTGGCAAGGCTGTGCTTAGCAACACCCTGTCTGGATTCTTGGCGCATTAGTTTTGGTGACACAATCGATGCTGATTCTGAGCAAAGAGTGAAAAATAAGATATGCGTTAAGCTGGGAAAACCCTAGTGAAATGTGGACGATGATTAAGCAACTGCAGCGAGGCCCTTTCAAGAATGCAACTGAAAGAAAACTCCATCAAGATATCACATACATACGACAGCCTGTGACAAATGAGCTTACAAGCATAGAAGTTGAAAATTTCCCTGCTTTCTTTCAAGACCTCCAGAAACGTTGGTAACTGAAGTACAATTTTCTATATTTTTTTTAATCTGTCCTGTAACATTTCTGACAAAGGGAGTATATTCAGGATGAGTCATGCACGACGTAATACCCCTTTTATTTCGTGAATGATTTTAGATACCGAAGCTAGGTTTTGGGCCAATGATAGCACGCTAAGGGACACGTAATTTGGTGTGTAATACAGAATCTTCACTTTTGTATCGATCGTGATTATGAGGCAAGTATAATTTTTTAAAGAGAATGATATACTTTCTTAACGGCATCCGAAAGTGCATGAGAAGACGACTGCAGTGATACAATGCTTGTTAATTTTGTAGTAGAAATTCCTTGCAAAAGAATGAGAGAAATATTCTAAAACTGAGTCATCCGGAATCAGATATTACATTGTAAACATGGTCATGCCAGTCTACATCGTTGTATTAAGCTTTTCGACTGTTTACTTCTCTGTGCCCCAGAACTAACAAAACTGTGTTGTCTGTCAGCAGATCATTTATGATTCATAATTTCTTGCATGCTGACATGTACACCAATGTGCAAAAGTTAGACACGCTATTATGAGACGAATGTCAAGAAAATTCTGTGAAAATAGTAATGAAAAACTGCTCGAAAAACTGTAGTTGTTCCAACAAAAACCTGGAAAAGTACGTACAATTGAAACAGCTTTCCTTAGTCCCATCTGATACGCCAGAAACTAGCATATGCCATAGTCTCACAAAAAAAATCGTAGGTGTTTCTAGGTCGTATACAAAATGAGGTTTTATTTTAGTAGCGAAGGCGTGCCTTGCTGCATCGGCATATAACGGCTGAGTCTGGTCTGACAGCTTGGTGTTATTTCACAGCAATGGCCTACTCTCGCCTCATTGCTTCCCAGTTTTAGTGCATTTCTCGGATTCTCTTGCGAAAGGCTTCAGTGTCAGTAATAAAAGCGCTATATCATCGTAACTGCCTTTCCAAGACCTACTGAATATAGTTATGAAAAGTATACATTTCCATTAAAAAAAAATCATACTTGTATCAACATCTTGGTTGATGCCTGATATCAGGGCATTATCCATACAAAACAGTGCCCCTCAGGGTACTATCAATTGCACGAAACCTCGTTTCGATATCTGTAACCGTTCAGGAAATTAAAGGGGTGTCAGGTCTTTTGTAACTGGACTATATTATTTCAAAGTACGTTGGTTAAGTCAAGGGGCATGCCTGAAACGATTTTTCAAATTGAAACCCGCTATTGTTAAATTTATGAAAGAAAAATGAAAGGAGGAAAGAAAATTGGAACACCCAGGATGGGCTGAAGACTTTGCATTTTACGTGGATTTGACTGCACACTGCCCACAGTAAGATGTTGCAAGGTGAGAAATAATCTATTTTGGATATGACGGGGATATGTTTAAAAAAATAGCATTGTGCGGGTGATAAATTATGAAAAAAAAAAACACCGTCCATTTCCCTAAACTCACTGGTGTTAAAGAAAACATGAATTTGAACAAACTTCTGTCTCGTTAAAAGAATTACAGAAATAGTTTTCCAAACATTTGAGCGCACTGCCAGTTCTAAATTTCCTTGTGATCTCTTTTAGAGACCGTTTTGCATTTCATTTTAAAGCGCCCCTGGGCAACTGCAGATGGAGCTTATCGATCTGCAACGTATTTCCCGTTTATAAGCCAAATCCATCTGTGTTGAAACTGTCCCGAAGCTCGACATTCCACGTCCATATAATGAGATTGCAAACGTGATAACAATGTTTTGATCAACATAAATGCATGAAAGACTGCTTTCGATTATGAAACTAAATAAGTCACGATTACGTGGCAGCCTGTGATGTAATGTAGAGCTGAATATAACACCAAATATGCAACGAACATTTTATGAAGGTTTGAAACTCGCAATTCAATGGTGTGTTCCTGTAAAAACCGTGTGCCAGTGCTGAAGAGTATCAAACATTAGTATCATCAGTGGACTTGAGTATCGACAAAGCATTCTACCACAGACGTGGTATGGAAAAGAATAAGGGCATTGGAGACTTACGTTGAATCCATTCAATTGCCTCAGAATGCTGACAGCGTGAGCTTGGTTCAACCACTGAAACATGTGGATTATGAGAGGAACAAATGCCTGGGCCATAAATGATGAACCTCCTCACCACAGTATCAATGGTTCCACTATGCACAAGCCTCAGCACACCATGCTCCCGCAAAGGGATGAACACTTTTATTGACTTTGGTAAACAAGTGAAACTGTAGCACATTCATGGACAGTTCAACTTAACAGCAGCATTAACAAACTCAAGTGCGCCTGCACCATATTTCATGTGAGGTGAGCACTCTGGACGATGCCGCAATAGCAGCAGTTAAATTCCAATAATCAAACTACAGACTCTGAATTCAAATGTGCCTGTTGATGCAACCTTTATTTATTCATTTATTATTTTGTAAATAGCGGTAGTAATAATGTGTAAAGTGTACATTAAACAAAATTAGATACAAACATTATGTAATGGCATGTTCTGAGAGTACATGAGGTAAACTTGGGCACAAATGAAGGTCTCAGTACAATGGCAGGCCAAGAGTTTAAAGCACAGAAAAGTTAAATGGTGTTAACGCACCACCACTGCATACTGACATCCAGCGACCAGTGATATGGATCACTCCAGTATACAATAAATGGGGAGGGGTAAGGGGTAAGGGGTGGCAAGGGAGGGGGGGAGGTTGCAATTGTGTAGGTTCTTTAAATGACCTACACATATCAATAAAAAGTCGCACCATCCCCACGTGGCAGAGATATCATAGGGAGGTATGATTACATCTACGTTGACAGAAAATTTAAAAACAAAACTATCGATTTTTATGTACCTCTTTATGTATATATGTCTGCTTGTGTCTGTATATGTGCGGATGGATATGTGTGTGTGCGAGTGTATACCTGTCTCTTTCTCCCCCTAAGGTAAGTCTTTCCGCTCCCGGGATTGGAATGACTCCTTACCCTCTCCCTTAAAACCGACATCCTTTTGTCTTTCCCTCTCCTTCCCTCCTTCCTGATGAAGCAACTGTGGGTTGCAAAAGCTTGAATTTTGTGTGTGTGTTTGTTAGTGTGTCTATCAACATACCAACACTTTCGTTTGGTAAGTTACATCATCTTTGTTTATATATATACGAGGGCCGTTCAGAAAGTAACCTCCGGTTGATTTAAAAAAATACACCAAGTTAAACAAAAATATTTTAATATATACATCTTACAACTACATCTTTGCACTATTTTTCTACATAGTCTCCATAGCGATTGAGGCACTTATCGTATCTCTTCACAAGCTTTGAAATTCCTTCTGCATAAAAATCACCTGCTTGTGCCTGGAGCCTGCCTGTCACCGCATCTTTGAGCTCTTCGTCGTCATCAAACCGCTGTGACCCAAGCCATTTCTTCAAATGCATGAAGAGGTGATAATCACTTGGCACCAGGTCTGGGCTGTAAGATGGATGGTTGATAACGTCCCACTTGAAGGACTCAAGAAGGGCCGTTGTTCTGCGAGCAGAGTGAGGACGGGCGTTATCGTGCAAAAAAACGATACCGGAAGTCAGCATACCACGGCGTTTGTTCTGTATAGACCGTCGTAACTTTTTTATTGTTTCACAGTACACGTCTTGATTAATGGTCGTACCACGTTCCATGAATTCAACCAACAACACCCCTTTGGCATCCCAAAACACCGTTGCCATCAGTTTTCTGGCAGAAAAAATCTTGCGAGGCTTTTCTTGGTTTGGTAGGTGAATTTGAATGTGCCCACATCTTTGATTGTTCTTTTGTCTCAGGGTTCACGTACTTAATCCAGGTTTCGTCACCGGTCACGATTCTGTTTAACAATGGTTCTCCTTCGTCCTCATAACGTGACAGAAAGTCTAATGCAGAGGCCATTCTTTGAGTTTTGTGGTGGTCGGTAAGAATTTTGGGCACCCATCGTGCACAGAACTTACGGTAACCCAATCTTGCTGTCACTATCTCGTACAAGAGAGTCTTAGAAATCTGTGGAAAACCAGTAGACAACTCCGACATTGAGAAACGTCGATTTTCACGAACTTTTGCATCAACTGTCTGAACGAGTTCGTCAGTCACCAATGATGGTCAACCACTCCTCCCTTCATCATGAACGTTTTCTCGTCCACTTTTAAATAAACGTACCCATTCACGGACAACTCCTTCACTCATAACTCTTGGTCCGTACATGGCACAAAGCTCACGATGAATAGCTGCTGCAGAATATCCTTTGGCTGTAAAAAACCTTATGACAGCACGCACTTCACATTTCGCGGGGTTTTCTATTGCAGCACACATTTCAAACTGCCACAAAAACTAAACTAGCCCAGGTACGGCGTTCACTCGACCACGGCTTGATGCCGACTGACCTGTTGAGTGCGTGAACGCACAGATGGCGTCGCTACTCCCCCCACAACCCACACTGTGACCAATCGGAGGTTACTTTCTGAACCGCCCTCGTATATATATCTCGGTGTCTTGTTGGTCTTTTGAGCTGGTGCAATAAAGACGTATGTAATTGCACTCTACCAGTATTCTTTTAATTAAAAGTTACAATATGCAGAAGACACAAGTTTTCATTCTCGTACCTAGCTACACCTTATTTTCTACTTCCCAATGTGACAAGGGCTTGCATTTTTAAATGGACCTTTTTGGAGATGAAGTCAACCTGAAGAGAGAATAGCCGCCGCAGCCATGTTGTTGTACATTGTTGGGGAGAAAAGGTAAATACCACGACGCGCACCCAAACTAACAGGAATTAACATTTATTCAATGCCACAATGTTCTTAACGTGTACGCATCTATACCTGTGCGCATTTATGGACAAGTTTTGCTGCGGCTAAATGATAATTACTTCAGATCTGGACAATTCACATCATCTCTCCCCCCAACCACTATAATTTTAAAGAATTGTGATAAGTAATTCTTTTTTACACACAGTGATTTACATTCAACTACAGTAAAACACACACACACACACACACACACACACACACACACACACACACACACAAAATATAAACTTACATTTTTTTTTAAATTCTATGTAGTAGAAGCAGTTGTCAATCAAGTATAGCAATTTTGGTTTCTGCTTGAAGTTAATCTGGTTGTTACTACATTTTTTACTAATAATATTGTTCAGTTTTTACTAAAATGATAAACACTGTAACCAATTTTGATGATTGTATCGTTAGACGATCATTTTTTTGAGAAAAATTGTACTTAAAAAGTCTTCACAAAGCCGCATCAGCTGTTTTCACCTTCTGCCGTCACAGAGGTTATAGCTGTGGAGCAACATACACGACATAGTCAGCTCATGTCTCGTGTAGACGACTAATGGAAAGAAATTACTAGCCGAAAAAATATGTACTCGCATCTCAAAGAAGAGTGAAGAAAAAAGTATAAGTGACAAACAAACAGAGATTAAGAAGTGCTTTAGACAAGTTACAAGCTGTGCCATCTGCCAAACAGTGTGGTTTAAACCGATTAGGTGAGAAACAAACAATCAAGTCATCAGCCAAACGAAAATTACGAAATGGTTTAAACTGAAGAGGTCAGATGTGGATGAAGCAAAACTTATACAAGCTCCAGAAGTTAACTAACCTACTGATTGCCACCAGAAAACAGAAGCCATACACAAGAAAGGTACTGAAAATTTTTAGGGTAAGTGCTGTATTAGAAATGCCATTGGATAAAGAATCAGAAACCATTTCCACTAAAGTTACTAAATACCCAGGGTTTGCTATCGTACACCATAATGTTCAGTCACTCACAAATAAAATTTCCATGTTGGAAGCACTACTCCACTATGCACTAAATGTAGATACAATTTGCATTACTGAACACTGGCTATGAAATGCCGAAGTAAAATTAACCTCAATCTCAGGATATAGATTAGCAAGTCATTTTAGCCGAGAGTTTTCCAAACATGGTGGCTCTGCTATCTTTGTGAAAAAACAAATAAAGTTCTGTGATGTCAGTAAAAGTTATATTGACCCGATTGATCATTATTACTGATTATTCAAAAGCCTACAAAAGAATCTATGGTAGAGTAGTCAAAGAGGCAAAAATTATGTGGAATGACAATTTGGTAAGAAACCATCTAACAAAATGAGATCCACGTGGAGAGTTATAAAGAAAGAAACTTGTAGTTCAGCTCCAAAGAAAAAGAATGTATCATTAACACTAGAAGACTCAAAAGTCACAGACCCAAATTTGATAGTGGAAAAATTCAGTGAATACTTCACTTCACTGGCTGAAGACCTCATTCAAGTACACTGTCAAGGACCAGTCCCAAGTTTCTCCAGCAAGTCAGTGATCTTGACTGCTTCTATGTATGTTTATGAAACAAACCCCAATGAAATTATAAGTAAAATTAAATCATTAAGCAATAAAATGTCAAGTGGTCTTGATGAAGTACCTGATTTCATATTAAAAACATGTGCTCACCACATAGAAAACCCCTTGGCAAAAATTTTCAACCTCTCTTTAAAAACTGGTGTATTTCCAGATGTTTTTAAAATAGCAAAAGTTACACCAATGCTAAAAAAAAGGGTCTTCGGAAAAAAATATCAAACTACCGACCCGTGTCACTGTTAAGTTTCTACTTAAAAATTCTAGAAAAACTCTTCTATGACAGGCTTCTAAGTTTCATAAATAAATATGCACCACTTACAGTACAACAACACGGTTTTAGAAAGTCTAAATCTACACAGACACCAATTTTCGAATTCTTAGACTGCATTTTAAAATCCCTTGATCAACATAAATTAGCTGCAGGTATTTTTCTAGATCTATCAAAAGCCTTTGATATCCTGGACCATAACATTCTGCTCGAAAAATTAGAAAGACGAGGAGTAAGAGGTGTAGCACATAGCTGGTTGTTTTCATACCTAAAAAACTGCAGGCAGAAAGTATCACTTCAGTATGAATTCAACAAAATTAATAAAATAAGAAACAACTCCTTACTTTCTAGCGAATTAACAATAAAACTTGGTGTACTGCAGGGCTCAATCTTAGGTCCATTACTCTTGATTTATGTGGATGGCTTAGTTGAATATACGAGTCCCACAAAAACCATCCTGTTTGCCGATGACACCAGCATATTGCTCACTGGATCCAATCCAGAAACTTTGCAGTCCACAGCAAAAAGTTCTATGGAAAGACTTTCTGAGTGGTTCACAAAAAAACAAACTCATTATAAATACAGAAAAAACTGTGTGTGTCGATTTTCATTTAATTCCTCCAACTAATCAAATGTCTATTCAAGCACAATTAAAAAATGATACCCTAGAAAATGTAAGTGTCACAAAATTTTTGGGTCTATTGGTTCAGCAGGACTTAAAGTGGGGCACACATATAAATAACTTGTCTAGAAAACTATAATCTGTGTGCTATGGCCTAAGAATTTTAAAGGCTACAACAAGCAAAACAACAGTACTGCAGGCATACTATGCACAGTTCCACTCACTAGTCCAATATGGGATCGTTTTCTGGGGATAGTATAAAGGTTTTTAGAATGCAACAAGGGCTCTAAGAATAATTTGTGGCCTTAAAAAGATGGACTCCTGTAAATCCCATTTTACTGAGCTTAGTGTTCTAAATGTTCCAAGTTTATTCATTTATGAAACTGTCTTGTTCACTAGGGACTACCTCCTGAAAACAAGCAAACTGCTACAGAACAAAAATGTACACAACTATGGTACCAGAGGGAAATCAAATATACATCAAAAATATCACAGAACAACCACCTATTAGAGGAGCATAATTAACATTGGTGTAATACTACATAATAAGATAACAGAGGAAATAAAAAATGCTACTCATCCAATATTTAAAGCTAAACTAAAGGCATTTCTAATAAAGCACTGTTTCTATTCTGCCAGAGAATTTCTGAATACGTAACAAAATTAATTGTAATAGGTACCTATTTTTAATTTGCCTACTATTTTGCTTATACTATGTATTATTGTAACTTATATTTGACCTGTCCAATATCAATTGTACAATTTGTGCTGTATGACAAAACTGGACCAATAAAAAATCAAATCAAATCAAATCAGATTTTAAAATTTGTTGTTCCACTCACATATTTGAACACATCATCAGTTTTACTTGCTATCTGAGGCAATGTAGGAAGGGTCTCACCCAGATGTAGATGAATGTAGGTTGAAGCAGAATATTAGCTTAAAGGAAAAAACAGGTTGGGATTAAATTAGAATAGGAAAAGAAGAATTCTGCTTCTAGGTAGCAGTCATGGGAGGGGTGTAGGCCAGCGGCTTCAGGACGAATTAGGCGCAGGGTAATAGGTCACAAGTTTTGTGAAACCATGTGCTAGCCTTAGCCAGGTGACAGCAAACTTAGGTCAGTTATGCAGGAACTCTGAGAAGGAACATCAGGTTATTATAATTGGAGGAGCAGGAGACAGCCTGGCTATGAATCCAAGATAAATCATTAGGAGTGACCTGGATAAAACAGGAGCAGAAAATGGGCACACAAATGTGGGGTTTGTGGAGCTCTTTCTATGCCATGATCGGCTCTGGATAAACACTGCTATAAGGCACGACTGGACAGGATGCCCCAGACACCGGCAAAATCTCATGTAAGTGTTGTTCCAGTTGATGCTATTGGTAAGTGGGAATACACCTGCACCTAAATATGAAGGGGAAAGACAAGGTCGCTTCTCTATTAGTAGATATTGTAAGGAGGGCCACAGTTACACATGGGACGATCGCTGTGGTTAATGGGACCAGGCAAACAGGTTCTTTAGATTAAAGCCAAAGTCCAGACAGACAACAATCAAGAAAAATAGTACAAATGAAGCCATATGTACAGCAAATAGAGATAAAGCTATGGGTACTATCAACTTACTTCACCAAAATATCAGGGAAACAAAAAATAAAGTAGATGAGCTATTAGTGTGTTTAGATGATCTCAAAAATAAGAATGTGATTGATATACTTTGTCTGTCTGAACACCATGTAACTGTGGGGATGGAAAGTGTCAGTACAAATGGGTATAATTCAGCATCTTACACTTGCAGATCTAGCATGGATAAAGGAGGAATTGCCATTTACACAAAACAAGGGTACAAATACAGAACTGTAGAAGTAAGCAAATTTTGTGTTGATCAGCACTCTGAAGTTTGTGCATGTGAACTACAGCTAGCTAGTGTATGTTGATATTAGCAACAGTGCACAGGTCCCCATTAGGAGAATGGGAGCTATTCATAAAAAACGTTTGACTTCCTATTATGCTGTCCGTCAGACAGAAAGAAGAAGTTATTAATCTGTGGTGATTTCAATATAAACTTTCTAAGCAACTCTGATAGGAAAAGTGAACAAGAAGTGTTATTAATGACATGTAACTTAGAATCAATGATCAATTTCCCTACACATATAGCTCAAGACAGTAGCACTCTAATAGATAATGTATTTGTAAAGCAAGAGGATGCAGAACTAACACATGCTTTCCCTGTGACAAATGGATTATCAGACCATGATGCACAATTGATTAACTTACAAAACCTAGCAGGGTGTACAGTTCAGAAACCATTAAGTAACAGTGTAAGGTTGCTCAGTCCAGTACCTATAGAGCACTTCAAAGAAAGTTTAAGAAATGTTAATTGGGGAGATGTACCTATATAATGAGCCAAATGCTAATGATAAATGCAACATATATCTTGATAGGTTTATATCCCCTTCTGAACATTGTTGCCCAAAAAAATTACTAAATGTAACACCATTTTTCAAAGAAACCTTGGATTGCTAAAAGTATTAAAATGTCTCCAGAAAGAAAAAGAAAACTGTATGAGATAGCAAGAATTAGTATAGACCCAGGAGTAATTTTACACTATAAAGTTATTGTAACATAGTGAAAGAAGTTGTCAGAAAATAAAGAGATACATATGTTAGAGATGAAATTAACAACTCGGGCAATAAAATCAAATCAATATGGAATGTTGTTAGAAGGGAGACAGGAAAAGTAACCACGGGGGTATGTAGTATTACTATTAAGGGGAATGAGACTATTTTAACCAACAGTACACAAGCAGTTAATGTATTTAACAACTACACAAGCCGCTAATGTATTTAACAACCATTTCTTAAGTGTAGGTAAAAAACTTGGTGAGAACAGCTCAAGAAAAAAAAACAAGCAGCACGTGGAAGAGTCAGTTTGGAGAAATCTTAAATTAATTTTCACCTAACAACCTCTTATGAAATAAGGAAAATCATTAAATCTTTGAAAAATAAATGTTCAGTTGGAGTAGATGACATCTCTAACAAGATATTAAAACAATGTGGAGAATTTACAACTGATGTTCTGAGTCACATATGTAATGCATCACTAACTCAAGGTATTTTCCCAGACAGTTTAAAATATGTCATTGTCATAGCCTCTCTAGGAAAAATGGGACACCACATATGTCAATAATTACCGGTCAGTATCCTTGCTTACAGCATTTTCAAAAATCACCAAGAATGTAATGTACTCAAGAATGGTTAGCCATCTCAACAGTAATGGGATACTTAGTAAATCACAGTTCGGATTTCAAAAATGCTGTTCTACTCAGACAGCTATATACAATTTCACTGTCCATGTAATAGAGTCTTTAAATAGTAAAATATCGCCAATAGGAATTTTCTGTGACTTATCCTAAGCATCTGATTGTGTGAACCATGACATTATATTACAGAACTTGCAACTCTACAGTATAAATGGAACAGCATATGAATGGTTTAAGCCATATCTACAAAAGAGGAAACAAAAAAGTTTCTTTCTATGGTTTAGATGATTTAAGGAAGTTTGCCACTTCATGTAACTGGAGTGAAATTACATTAGGTGTTCCACAGGGTTTGATCCCGGGTCTCCTTCTGTTCTTGATATAAATGAATGATCTTCCTACCTTCTCTGAAACAAGAAGCTAACCTGACACTATTTGCTGATTATGCAAGCATCATTATTTATCCAGTAAAAGAAACTCCAATAGAAAATGATACAACTAATGAATTTGCAAAAGTTGTTCATTGCTTTTCTGCAAATGGGCTTGCTCTGAACTTAAAAAAAAAAAAAAAAAAAAAAACACAGTACATCCAATTTTCTGCCACAAGGAGTACAGTTCCTTCAATAAAAATAACACATCAACAGAAGTCAGTAGACAGGGTAGAGCATACTAAGTTTGTAGGTGGACATATAGATGAGATTCTTAATTGGAAAAATTCATATTTTGGATCTCCTAAAGCGACTAGGTTCAGGAACTTTGCAATCAGAATAATTGCCAATTCTGAGAATATAGAAATTAGTAAGCTAACATACTTAGCACAATTTCACTCTCTGATGTCATACGGAATTATATTTTGGGGTAACTCAACACTTGGGCAAATGTATTCACTGTTCAGAAGAAAGAGGTTAGAATAATTTGTGGGACTCATAGTCGCACATCTAGGCATCTGTTTAAAAGGTTAGGAATTCTTACAACAGCCTCATAGTACATTTACTCACTAATGAAATTTGTTCTCAATGACATGGACCATTTTAAAAACAACAGTGACATTCATGATTATGATACTAGAAGGAAGAAAGACTTACACTCTCCTCTTCTTTACCTATATTTGGCACAGGAAGGGGTAAAATATGCTGCTGTAAAACTTTTTGATAAATTACCAGATGAAATAAAATGTTTGACAGACCATACATGAATACTTGAATAGGAATAAATAAATTTATAGGTATAATATATGAGTTTTGTGCCATTTAATAATATGGGGTACATGATAAAAATTTTAAGCATAAAAAAATTGATTCATGTATGCATTTATTATGCACTTGACACATTCCACATCATAATGGTTACTGTGAGAATGATCAATGGAACACATAACCAAAACAAATGAAACTGATTGTTGCCCACAGCAACAAGGTCTTGCAATGCAGACTTTGTCTGCCCACTCTCTACTGCCTTTCTTATGTAAATCTTGTCCCCTCCACACTTCTCTACTGCTCCACTTCACTGTGTGATAACACCTTCCTACATGGGCTATAGTTTCTGCAAAAATACTTAACAGCTATTTAAGAAGCATAAAAAAATCGAAAAATTGTGTAATTTAAGACAGAAATATAGTGAATACACATCTTTTATGAGTTTTTATTGTTTTTAAAAATTTAAGTGAAGGTACTCTATTTTGCAGAAACATACAGACAGAATAAAAACATTCTTGTATTCAGATTTGGGTCTGTTCGCTACTTAATAAATTCATGAATTTCATTTACAGTTCGGCACTGGAATAGACATTCCGGACATTTCTTTTGAAATCTGCCTTTAACGTTAAGGACTTTTGAATCACAGAAATTATTCAATACTCGAGATGAGAGTGAACTCAAGCACAGTTTTATAAAAAATGTCAATAATCCACTCACTCTGCTACGGTCTGCTATAGGAGGAGATCAGTACAAGGAATCAGCTTCAGTTATATATTTGGCAGGATCTAATATAGATTAAGGCATGCATGGCAGTTAAAGTTGAAAAAGTCAATTTGTTTTCACATTGAAACAATAAGAGGAATTTATAACCCACTGCCTGCCATATTGCCATATAACAACAAGGGAAATTTCTGGATGAACTAAAACATAAAATAAGGACTGTAGAGGACTGATGTATCACACATGTAAACACGCAACAGAAAACATTATTCACACTAGTTTTTGAGCTCTTTACCTTCCTCCAGCAAAAATGCACATATTCACACACACAACCACACAAACTCCCAAGCACACTCTCCCACAACTATAGAAAGGTTGACTAATGATTATTGATTATTGAGAGCAGTTGCCTGCACAGCTGCAGGTGCTGAGGATGTAGAGAAGGACACACAAGGCAAGGAGGGATAGTGGGATTAATGTGGGGAAGATCTTTCGACAGATGACTCAGTGGCTGCACACCAAGACAAAAGTAGTGCAGAAGATAGAGGGGAAAGGAAAGGGGGACAGGGGTGAGAGAGAGGGGTGAAGTGGGAAGATGGGGAGGGGTGAGAGAGGGGAGGATATAGGAGGGGGAGGGAGTGAGAGAAGAGGGATAGGGGCAAGAGAGGGAGGGGGTGGGAGGGGAAGGGGGGGAGAGAGGAGTGGGGAGGGGAAGGGGAGTGAGGAGGGAAGTGGAGAGGGTGCGGGTAAGAGGAGGGGAGGGGAGGTGGCAGATGGGGGGAGGTAGACTGGGAGGAGAGGGGGAGGGAGAGGGGGAGGGGGAGGGAGAGGGGGAGGGAGAGGAGGAGGGGGAGGGAGAGGTGGGAGTGAGAGAAGGGGAGGGGAAGAGAGGGGGAGGGGAGAGAAGAGGGGGGAGAGGGGAGGGGAGAGAAAAAGGGGAGGGAGGGAGGGGAGAGGGAAAAAGAGAGGGGGGAGGGAGGGGGAGAGAGAGAGCCCACTTGACACGACACGAGGCAGGAGGAGGGGGGGAGGGAGCAGCAGGACATAATCTGGACAGGAAACGAATGCTGTAGACAGATGAGAGAAGGGAAAAGGTCAGGTGAGGCAGTGGTAGACAGTTAAATGGAGGTTTAGGCCAAGGGGATTGTACAAGTGCAGGATATGGTGGAGAGACAATTCCCACCTGTGTAGTTATAAGAAACTAGTGCTGCCAGGGAGTATCCAAATGGCTCCCTTAGTGAAATAGTTGTGGGAGTCACCTGTGTTGTGGTGCACAAAATGTTCGGCAACTGGTTGGTCATATTTGCAGTTTGCCATAGTTTGGAGGTAACTATTCATGCGAGTAGATGGTTGATTACTTGTCATGCCCACATAGAACACTGGGTAGTAACTGCAGCATAGCTGACACAAAACATGGTTGCTTTTAAATGTGGCCCTGCCTTTTATTGGCTAAGAAATGCCAGTGAGTGGACTGTGATAGGAGATGGTTAGGTGTGTGGGACATATTTTGCACTATAGTTAACCACAAGGGAATGACCCATGGGGTGCATTCGGAGTAGGTTTGGAATAGGTACGGATAAGTATACTCTGTAAACTGCGTGGGCAGTAGAACACTGCACGATGTGAACAGGATACTGTCTGTCAATAAGGTTTTATCGAGCTAGTCCACAGACAGATCTGCTGTGTCATCTCCTGAAACACCAGTAAACCTGTTAACCAGCCACCGACCAGCACTCCTCTGATCTGCTAGTATCACCTTGGCCTTGAAAAGATCAACAAAAAGCTCAACCACACCCTTCACCAGGTTTTCAACTACCTCTCATTACACCCTGAGATGAGGGACATTGTACCTTAAATCATACCCACATCAACCAAAGTAGTGGTTTGCCAAGCACCAGACCAACAGAATATCCTTGCCATACAGCTCCCAATCCTGCACCCCATGGGTCATTTCCTTCTGGTCAACACAGGAGCAAGACACTTCCATACACCAACCCACCATCCACCACCTCGTACTGCAGTCAAGTCATATGCATTGTAATGTTCTGATATAGGCTAGATGAAGTGTATGAGAACTTTAGGGGAGTTTCAGGTGAGACGTAGTTTTCGAGCAGTCAGGAGCAAATGCCGAAAGACAAACATCCAGTGATAGCAGGTAGCTCCTTGGGTCAGCACCAAACACTGTCACAGGGAGCACCTACAAGTGGTGTGGATTTTGCGACTCTTGGAGGATACTTGTAGGAGATTCAAACAATCGAAAAGTCAGGATGGAATGAAGACAATATTATGAAAAGGATAATTGCTACTCACCATATAGCAATGATGCTGGGTCAAAGATGTGGACAACAAAACAACTTTGCGACAGTCTTTTTGTTGTGCCTATCTGACTCGGCATCTCCACTATATGGTGAGTAGCAACTATCCTTTCACAATATTATAGGAGACTCAAGGAATTCTAGAGTTTCATAACAATCAATTACTTTATTCCAACTTAACTACTACACTGAAGACCATTTATAAACATAGATGAGAGAGAACAGAAGAAGAATCACCCAGTGCTTCATTAAGTACAAACATTTGAGAGCAACATTAAAAGTGAGAAAACAGACTTAAATTGGACATTACCCAAGGTTGGTGTTGAGCAACACGTAATCCCAACACTCTGACTGACAAATACTTGGAATACGAAAACCTGAGGCTTTAGAAAGTATTCTGACAGCACAATGTTTCTGCAGCCACCCCACTAACACTACTGGAATGTCACAGTCATTTGCCAGTCTAACATGGGGCTTTTCTCCTTCATGGTGCCTCCAACCAACTCCATTTTGCATCCTTCCCCTTCTTCTTCTCTGCTGGATGACTGCTTCTAGCATTCAGACTAACAAGCTGTACATTTGGTAGCAACAGCATCCAGCTGAAAGCTAAACATCACTGCCCTTCTTACTACGGTAAGGAACAACAGTGTTTTACATCGCCATGCTTCACCCTGCAGACGCAGGCTTCTATCTCATGAGCAGAGGCCTCTACTTCAGCAGTTTTCTTCATTTTCCCTCTCAATCTAACTTCTGTGAAACTACTGATGCGGCTATTCTTAGGTGTAATGGTCATTCTTGCTGCATGTGCTAAGAAATGCCTGTTTATGATTATCGCCTACTTACAACAACATGTAGATGGTTGTGGAGATACTAATTAGTTCTCTTTATCATGACTTATACCCTGGGACAGCTGTCCAAGCATTTGCAGTTCGTAAGTTTCCTCCATTACTATTTCCCTAGAGTAACCTAAAAGCTACGATTTACGCCTGTACCTACAGTGTGTCTCTGGTTTCTTGCCTCGGAGCACTCTTGCTGACTCTCAACAGTCTCAAGCTTAACAGTGAATGATTCAATAAGTTGTTAATATATGACAGCATTTCCTTTCCAATGGCCAATGGCCTTGCCACACTGATAATACTGGTTCCCATCAGATGACTGAAGTTAAGTGCTGTCAGGCTTGGCTAGCACTTGGGATGTTGGTAAGCGGGATGCACTCAGCCGTTGAGACAACCACGTAAGGAGCTACTTCATTGAGAAGTAGTAGTTACGGTCACAAAAACTAACAATGGCCAGAACAGCAGTGGGCTGACCACATGCCCCTCCACAACCACATCCCGTGACGCCTATAACCTGCTGTGGCAATCACTTGATACCATTTGGGCCCCCCAAGGCCCATCCAGACAGAGAATTTCCTACCCAATAAAAGGCAAGGTCATGTGTAAAATCCGAAAAGTTTACATCAGCTATGCTGCAATTACTCTGCAGCATGCTATGTGGGCATGACAAGTAACCAATTGTCTACTTGCATGAGTGGCCATCGTCAAACTGTGGCAGTCTGCAAACTTGATCATCCAGTTCCCGAACATGCTGTGTACCACAGCACAAATGACTTCAACAGCTGCTTCAGTAACTGCGCAAATGGATTCCCCTACCAGAATAGTTTCTCTGAACTACATAGGCGGGACTTCCCTCTCCAACACATCCTGCACTCACGCAATTCCTCTGATCTAAACCTCCGTTAATCAGTTCCTCATTACCTTTTCCCTTCTCTCTTCTGTCCTCACCACTCCTTTTCACTCCAGATCATGTACTGTCTTCTCCCAGCACTCTCCCCCCACCCCCAGAGGTGGCATGCATTCTCTCTCTCTCTCCCCCCCCCCCCCCTCCCTTCTACCCTTTTCCATCCTTCCTCCTTCCTTCCTGTCTCCCTCTTCATCTCTACCTTCCTCTCCCTTCCTCCCATCCCTTTCAACCCCACTTCCTTTCTCTATCTCTTACAAACTCTACCCTCTGAATTTCTTTTGTCTTGTTGTGCAGACACTGAGTCATCTGTCGAAAGACCTCCTTCACACTATCCTACTAACCCCTCAGTTCTAGTGCATTCTTCTCTCCTCCCTCCCCACCACCATCTGCGCAGGCAAGTGCTCTCAATAAGTGATAATCAACAGCCAGTCTCACTGCAGGAATGTGGTTGGGTGTCTGTCTGCCTAAATATGTGTACTTTTTCTAGAGAAAGCGTAAGAGCTCAAAAGCTAATACGAATACTGTTTTCTACTGCATGTTTCTATATGCCACACCTCACTCCACTGGTTTCTCTTATATTATACTGTTGTTTAGATCTAGCAAGTACACATTAAAAAGGGTTTGAGCCTATTCCTCGAGCCAATATGACATTTAAAGTTACATGCAGCAGTTTAAATAATAAAATGTGTATTAAATAAAACACTCATACTCAAATGTTTACAAGGAAGTAATCAGTTTATTTTAACTTCGAGTCTCTACATTACATAACTTACCCCACCATCTATTATGTATAATCCTTTGTCTTTCTTCACAATATTGCAGTGAGACCTTGACACATACATTGATAGGCAATTGATTTCATTATATCGTGCCCTTCCAACTCTGTACTGTAAACAGAATTTCAAACTGTTATCATATCTGTGTTACATGATATGGAGTATGTGAACTTACACTACATCTTACTTGTTGAACATGTTATACTTGTTGGATAATAGATGAGAAGCAAATATGCCTAAAATGATTGGAGTTATAAATAAAGATGTTTTTGGTTAAAATGAAAGCATGTACTGGAGATGTTATGGTAATAAAACAGTGAGACCACAAGACCTAGAGAGAGACGTAAACAAATAAGAATTGTTTCTTCTCTGTAACATCTGAGATTTATAACGAGGTGCACATTTATAAGGAACTATTATAACATCTATTATTTTTGCTTATATAAGGTTCCAACTGTTTGAAGAATAAATTATGACTTCTCAATTAGATATTTTAGCTGTTGTTCTTGTTGTTGTTGTTATCTTCATTCTGAAATATGTCACAATTTTGTACAATAATAGAGAAGCAGATGTGCCTAAACAGAATGGAGCTTTAAATGAGGATACATTTGCTGAAAATAAAACCATATTTACAGAACTTGCTAATAGTGATACAAGGGCAGGATCATGTGACACACAGAGATATGTAAACAAATACGAAATGTTTCTTCTCTGTAACATTGGGGATTTATATTGTTACAGCTATTATTTTTGCTCATGTATAAGGCTCCCCACTGTTTCAAGAAAATTCCAACTTGACAATTAGGAGCAGCTGCAAAAGTTACAAAGTGTAACATAAAACAAACAAGGTATCTGGCCTTGTAAGTAAGATATGGACATAATGTTGAAGGAAATCACGAGTTTACACAGCACACAACATTGTCTTCACTGATAATGATAAAATATTTTGATAAGCTAGATGTTAAAATGATTAAAATAAACAAATACGCCAGGATGTAAAGATCACGATAAAAAGAAAAAGCTTAGCATTGCATGAAACTCTCTCTCTCTCTGTCTTGTAAATTCTTGATTGCCTTCATCATGGTGTCCATATTCTACCTACTAGGTCCAATGGCCTATTTGTTTTTTCTTATACTTCATAACTTTTGTTGCTGCTGATTGTGAAGTTAGGATTATTTTTTGAAACAATTGGAGCCTTAAGTGAGCAAAAATAATGAGTGCAATAATGGGTCCCTATAAACATCCACCATGTTATAAGTCCCCGATGTCAATGAGAAGAAACAGTTCTTATTTCTTTACAAATCTCTCGGAGTCACAAGGTCTCACTCTTTTATCCCTACAGCATGTCCTGCAAATACATTCTCATTTTTAGCAAAAACACCCTAATTTAGAATTCCAACCTGTATACATTTGTATGTGTGGCAATGAACATCAGACAAAACAGAGATGAGCTAAGCACACTGAAAAACATTAAAGCATCAGCTTTGAAAGACTGAGAAATCAATCAGGCAAAATACAGTTTTAAAAAGAGATCCACAGCAGCTGCATCAACCATAAAAAAAAAGAAAAATATAAAGAAAGAAAGAAAGAAAAATAAAGAAAGAAAGAAAGGAAAGAAAGAAAAGATGTGATCTCCGTTTATCACAATTCCCTTGTCTGTTGTCTGAAAACAGAATGCACCCAGTAAAATGTAATGCACTAACTGTAGAGGGAGAACAAGGCTTGTATACAGTAAGCAGATTAAAGTGGATATAGGTTGCAGTGGTAATGCAAAGATGAAGAGGCTTGCACAAGGTGGTCCATGTGGAGAGCTACATCAAACCAGTCTGAAGATACATCATCTTCATCAAATCATCATCATTGTCAACAACAATTAAAACATAAATAGACAGACCAAGGCTACTGTATTTTCTCTGTCTGAGTGTGCAGATGATATTACATCATGGCAGCAGTATATCTACATGCACACCATAAGCTGGGTGTTCCCAAGTTAGATGACAACCAGCATCCATGTGAAAGTGGAAGTGTCTTTTTCATGACAAGTTATGCAGATTATCATCATCTTGCCTTTCGCTGCTGTGGGTGTGTATACATGCCCTGCTACATTGCTGCTCAGGTGAATAAAGAGCTAGTTGTGTTTCACAGGAACGATGTTTTCTGAACCCATGTTGACTGTGTGTCAATAGGCATAGTGTTGTGGAAAACGGTGGACAGCATACTGCACGTGTTTTGCGCCAGTCACATGGAAATTAATAATACGATTTGATTTTTATTGATGCTTTTTATGTGCTTTTTTGCTTCTGGACAATTAAAAACCGATGTGATTGATCCTTTTTATGCGGTTTTTGGCTTCAGGACAATTAAAAACCGATGTGACTGATACTTTTTATGTGGTTTTATGCCTCAGAACAATTAAAAACCCATGTAAGTGATGCTTTTTATGCGGTTTTGACCTCAGGACATTAAAAATAGATTTTTCCCATCTTATGAGATATGACCTTGCCATGGTGGATGGGCTTACTTAACTAACAGTATCACAACTGTACACCCATGCACACTGAGTAGTACAGTTTGTTTAAAGTCAAACATACACCTTAGGTATCGTTGTATGATTCATTCTTCATTTTTAGTTGACCACTATTAAATCATGATGCTTACAGCGCCCTCTTTTGCTACATTTTGTAACTATTTGTTTTTCTTCTGCCATAAGTTTTCCCCCTTCTCCGATAATATTCCATATCAATTTGAAGTTATTCTGACCAGTGGTGTTATTTCTACAGTGGTTTGAAAGTTGAACTTTAATTATAATGTTTCTGTATTTTTAATTATTTCTAGTTCATATTCCACATCATGGTCTCTATCCCATCACCTTGGATTATCATTAACATAAAATTAGGTAGAAGCAGAAAGCGTGAAAAAGCTATCTATGATGTTAATGTTACTTAACACAAATTTAATCTTTCATTTTGTTGTCACAATGCTACAAAGGCCAGTTCCCCTGCTCTTGGTAATCAGAAGTCCATACCTGGCTCTAAAGCTGGGTTTCTACTGGCATGAATTTCTTACAAGTAGATCCCCTGCTACCACTCCCATAATTCAACATACGTGTGGAAACATGCAATTTGCATGTTGTTATACCAACTTACACCTAACTTTTGAAAGTTAAGTGGCGTTCTACCTCCTCCACCATCATCTACAAGTTTCAGCAACTATGATTAGTGGATCTGCTCTCATTCTACTCTGATTCATTCAACAGCACAGATCTAGAATTGTTTGTTTATTTACGTGAAAAGTTAGTATCATACCAAAATAATGTGCTTGTTCTTCAACTAAGTTAATGAATACCTTCTAAAGTGACAAAATATTCTTAAACTATGTGACAGGGACATCTTTTTAACATTCAACAACTCTTTATAATCATTTATTTGTATCAGAGTAACATATCATCTTTCAAAGCGACGAAATGATTAAACAGTATCGTTACTGGCAGAATGGACTTGTCGAAGTTCATATTACAGCAGAACACTCAATACTGTAAAGGTATTTTTTATTTCAGTATAGTGATAATAAGGTCTTGCTTTAGTCATTGAGTGTAAGTATTATGGCGAAATAGAAGTTTATTTTTAACTTTAGAGAATTAAAACTACTCTTGTCCATCATTAAAATCCTATGCAAATGTGACAGTGTTCATATTGGCGCTGTTACTGAGTGATTACTTTTCTCCACAGCTTTATAAATTCTGATTACAAAATAAGTGCTGCACCAGCGAAACAAACATATACAAATATTGCAGTGACATCAGTTTGCCAGATGTGTCAGTGTTACTTCTAATTTAATGTGAGGTGGCATGACAGCTTGCATACGTGTACTAGATCTTGCTACAGAGCCACAAATATAGCTCAAAAAGGATTTCAAAATAGATGTTACCCATTCAAAAATGATTTTAAAATGAATGCTGTCTCAAGCAAATAACTTCCTCATTAGCATACTGGATGTTCCCAAGTGATTGCTACAAGATGTTCACTCCCATACCCAACTTTAATAAAAAAAATATGACCTTTTAAGTTGAAAAAACTTTTTGAGTATCCCATTCATCAAAAAAACAAAGTTCATTGTATATTTTATTTTTAGTTTCAGAAATGTTGATGTGCGAAATCAGATGATTGTTTTTATACACACTGTTTATAATTCACTAGGTCTCAGTGTGGTTTCAGGCCCCAATGGTTCATATTCAAAGATGTGAAAATGTTATTTCTTTCGTGCAAGCTTCTTTTGAATCAAAAACATCTACTGAAGGCACTCTAGCTGATCTGATTAATGTATTTGATTTAGTAAACTGGAGATACCAAGGCATTATGGCATCCACGACTTGGAACCTTTGCCTAAGGATCAATTCTTCAGTCACTGTCATTTGCAATGTTTGTTAATGATCTTCAGAGTAATTTGTCATGTATATCTGTACATGATGCAGATGACACAATGACTGCAAATTCTGGAAAAGATGTGAACAAACTGAAACTACAAAACGGTGAGTCCTTCAAGTTATCAAATACTTGGTTTAATGCCAATGAATATCTGGTAAACTACTTGGCATGTATATGGATGCAGATTTTATCTGTTGAGTAAACTACATAAATGTCTTTCTGAAAAACTGTACCTTTGTTCATATTGTGCATTCTTTCACTTTTATATAAGATTTGGTTTTGTTGGGTGGGGTGATTCTCCTGGAGAAAAAAAATGTAGCAGAAGTAGAGCATTAGCTGTTTCCATAACTGAAACATCTTGTGGGCCTAATTCCAAACAGTAAATTGTATTAATAGTTACATGTCTCTTCATACAGAGTTGTCCCTTTGCTTTAAAAGAAAACCACCACCAGTATAGCCTAAGGCAGCCTGTGCACAAACATAATACTTATCAAATATTAAAAACAGATACACAAACAACTAGAGAAAACGCAGTGTAGTTACAAGTGTCTAGTTACAAGACGTTTTAGTATATTACCTTCATAGGTACCACAGGTCTCACTAAAGTGGCTGAAAGAGAAGGTCTATCTTAAACTTGAAGAATATGAGAATTGTGTAGCGGTTGATCTTAATTAATAATTAATTAACAAAGTTTACAGCTTCCACCACCTGAGGAGGTGCAGTGGGGAATTAGTCCACATTAAAGAAGAATTACATGATTGTCAGAACACTCAATAAAGAAGTAGATCAGAAATTGAAATAATGGCCGTAATCTAAACATACTGTCTCACAAAAGGGAAAACACTTCATCCTGACAACTCATTGAAGAGCCCAGACTACTTCTGTGCTGTAAATCTGAATAAGAAAAATAAACAGAAACCCAGGAAAAAATAACGATTTTGAAGGGGGTTTCATCGAAAAATATTGTTGTTGTTCTTAACTATGTGACCAATAGTTGACATTATAGTAGCACACGAGCCATTACCAGCAATTCAATAAAGAAACTTTAGAATACCTGCTTGGTTGATGAGTAATTATTAAAGCCATCAACTCTGCTGTTGAAGAATGAGTGGGAAGACCGTCAATCACAATTTCTAAGGACTAAAACTGTTTCATTGGTTCCACAACTATGTCATAGAATTGAGAAGCAATGGAGTCCACCTGGCACAGTGATCCAGCTCGCCATCAGTGTCCGCTACACACCATGCTGCACAGCAACTGTGGTGAGCTGTACTTAATTCATACTACTTTTTTGTGACAGTAGTACCTACTGTGAAATAATTTAAAAGTGTCTACATCCAAAAACAGAGACGTTGAACGAAATATATATACGCCAGCTTGACAGTTCATGGGGTCGCGGGTAAATATTCAAATGGTCATTTCTTTTGTTATGTAGTTATGAATAAGCACTTAAATTTTGTGTGCATGCTTTACACCTTCCTTTGATATTTACAAGAGCCTGGAAACTACTTTTGCAGTCTGGCAGAAAGTAGTGGAGAACATACTGAGCATAATTTCCAGTCTGCAAGTCCAGATTCCTCTTTATGCTCACTGAAAGAAAATGTGCCTCTTTGCTGTTTACTCAGCAGGATCAGGAACTACGATTATTAGTAAAACTTTTGAGTTTTAACTGATTGCTATATTCTGTAAAAGTTCACATGTACAAAATATAATAATATCCCTGATAATAATAATAATAATAATAATAATAATAATAATAATAATAATAATAATAATAATAATAATAATAATAATGGTAACGACACTGCTAGCCAACTGGAAAATGATTTAAATCCAAATAGAGGTGTTTTGCAGGATATGCTTCCTGCAACCACCCTAGAAGGAAAACAAAGACAGAGGATGAGATGGTCAGATGAAGTTAATCGACACCTCATGTTCTGTTATTACCAAGCAACAAACCTAGGAACCAACACAACTGGATACAGATCACAAGTATACACAACATTTATTACCAGATACCCAGAATTAAAATTTTTAACAGAACAACGACTAGCTGATCAGATCTGTGTAATAATAAAAAATAACAGGATACCCCAGTCAGAATTAGAAAACATCAAACAACAAGTACAACAAATACTGGAACAAAATAATGTGCAATCAGAAGAAGAAGAAGAAGAAAATACAGTAATGGACTCAAACATCCCAGAGCAAACAAACAAAGAACAACACGCACCAATTAACCAATTAGAGGAAAACGAAATCTTAAGACAGCCAACAGAACGAGCACAAATAGAACACGAAGTGACACAGATGTTAGACATAGAAGAAAAATTTCAGCAAACATATATAGAATACAAAGACACAAATACAGACATTAGACCATTCTTGCATAGACCACCAAATAACCCACAAGTCGAAACAACAATAAAAACTATCAACACAATCATACACAACAAAATAAATGAAAACACAACTATGGAAGAGTTACAACTACTGGTTTATATAGGAGCACTCACTACACTAAATATACACACTAGGCAGAGATCAGAACCAACAAACACACAGAAGAAACCCACAAAACCAGCATGGCAACACAGGCTACAGATCAAAATAGAAAAACTGAGAAGACACATCGGACAGCTAACACAATTTATAAGAAATGAAATCTCGGAAAGAAAACAAAAAAGGTTGGGTAAAATCTCACAACAAGAAGCGACAGAGCAATTAGACGAAAAGAAGCAGAAATTACAAGCATTAGCCAAATGACTCAGAAGATACAAAAAAAGTGAAAATAGAAGGAAACAAAACCAAACATTCAACACAAACCAAAAGAAATTTTACCAGACAATAGTTAACACACACATTAAAATAAACAATCCACCAAACATAACAGACATGGAACACTTCTGGAGCAACATATGGTCAAACCCGGTACAACATAACAGGCATGCACGGTGGATACAAGCAGAAACATACACATACAAAATGATACCACAAATGCCTGAAGTGATAATTTTGCAACATGAAGTCACCCAAGCAATTAATTCTACTCACAATTGGAAAGCCCCTGGAAATGATAAAATAGCAAATTTCTGGTTAAAGAAGTTCACCTCAATTCATTCACATCTAACTAAATTATTTAACCATTACATTGCAGACCCATACACATTCCCTGATACACTTACACACGGAATAACATATCTGAAACCTAAAGATCAAGCAGACACAGCGAACCCAGCTAAATATCGGCCCATAACATGCCTACCAACAATATACAAAATATTAACTTCAGTCATTAAACAGAAATTAATGACACATACAACACAGAACTAAATTATAAATGAAGAACAAAAAGGCTGTTGCAAAGGAGCACGAGGGTGTAAAGAGCAACTGATAATAGATGCAGAGGTGACATATCAAGCTAAAACTAAACAAAGGTCGCTACACTACGCATACATTGTTTACCAAAAAGCTTTTGATAGTGTACCCCACTCATGGTTACCACAAATATTGGAACTATACAAAGTAGATCCTAAATTGATACAGTTCCTAAACATGGTAATGAAAAATTGGAAAACCACACTTAATATCCAAACAAATTCAAATAATATCACATCACAGCCAATACAGATTAAGCGTGGAATATACCAAGGAGACTCATTAAGTCCTTTCTGGTTCTGCCTTGCTCTAAACCCACTATCCAACATGCTAAATAATACAAATTATGGATACAATATTACTGGAACATACCCACACAAAATCACACATTTGCTATACATGGGTGATCTAAAACTACTGGCAGCAACAAATCAACAACTCAATCAATTACTAAAGATAACAGAAGGATTCAGCAATGATATAAGTATGGCTTTTGGAACAGACAAATGTAAGAAAAATAGCATAGTCAAGGGAAAACACACTAAACAAGAAGATTACATATTGGATAACCACAGCGACTGCATAGAAGCGATGGAAAAAACAGATGCCTATAAATATCTAGGATACAGACAAAAAATAGGAATAGATAATACAAATATTAAAGAAGAACTAAAAGAAAAATATAGACAAAGACTAACAAAAATACTGAAAACAGAATTGACAGCAAGAAACAAGACAAAAGCTATAAATACTTATGCCATACCAATATTGACCTACTCATTTGGAGTAGTGAAATGGAGTAACACAGACCTAGAAGCACTCAATACATTTACACGATCACAATGCCACAAATATAGAATACATCATATACATTCAGCAACAGAAAGATTCACATTAAGCAGAAAGGAAGAAGGAAGGGGATTTATCGACATAAAAAACCTACATTATGGACAGGTAGACAATTTAAGAAATTTCTTTCAAGAACGAGCAGAAACTAGCAAAATACACAAGGCAATCACTCATATAAATACATCGGCTACACCACTGCAATTTCATAACCACTTCTACAACCCTTTAGATCACATAACATCAACAGATACGAAGAAAGTAAATTGGAAAAAGAAAACACTTCATGGCAAGCACCCGTATCATCTAACACAGCCACACATTGATCAAGACGCATCCAACACATGGCTAAGAAAAGGCAATATATACAGTGAGACAGAAGGATTCATGATTGCAATACAGGATCAAACAATAAACACCAGGTATTACAGCAAGCATATTATTGAAGATCCCAATACCACAACGGATAAATGCAGACTTTGTAAACAACAAATAGAAACAGTAGATCACATCACAAGTGGATGTACAATACTAGCAAATACAGAATACCCCAGAAGACATGACAATGTCACAAAAATAATACATCAACAGCTTGCCTTACAACATAAACTTTTAAAACAACATGTTCCTACATACAAGTATACACCACAAAATGTACTGGAGAATGATGAATACAAATTATACTGGAACAGAACCATTATAACAAATAAAACAACGCCACATAACAAACCTGACATCATACTCACCAATAAAAAGAAGAAATTAACACAACTAATCGAAATATCCATACCCAATACAACAAATATACAAAAGAAAACAGGAGAAAAAATTGAAAAATACATCCAACTGGCTGAGGAAGTCAAAGACATGTGGCATCAGGATAAAGTTGACATCATACCAATTATACTATCAACTACACGAGTCATACCACACAATATCCACCAGTACATCAATGCAATACAGCTACATCCAAACATATATATACAACTACAGAAATCCGTAATTATTGATACATGTTCAATTACCCGAAAGTTCCTAAATGCAATATAACACATACCGTACAGTTAAAAGGAAGTGACGCTTGATCAAGGTCCGCGTCACTCCATTTTTAACCGGACTTAACGTCTGAGAAAGTGAAGGAAATAATAATAATAATAATAATAATCGTTTCAGAAACAGCACTATTAACAGTGCAGAGATGACCACTGTGGGAACTTCCAAGTAAAATGGTATATCATCCTGATTTCTAATCACCAAAAGTTACTTCCTTGCCAATATAGCGGAAAAATAACTTCCTCACTTGCCACGTGGTTTTGTCAGCATTGTGGGCGACACACAGTTACTTCTGTGAAATTTAAGGGAACCAGGATAGTGGAATATCTTCACAGGTTCACTTCCAGCTTTTATGGAAAATCGCATTCAACTCTGCCAAGCTCTGACGTCGTCCAAGACACCAGGCAAGCAGGCATTTGACTGACATGAACATATTGATATCCTGGTTCAAAGTGTCTCTCCTAACTGCCTCTCAGGCCATATTTATATATGGCCACAGTGGACCACCAAAGGGAACATCTGCTATCAGTCGTCCTAGGGACAGGGTCAGAATCTAAAAGGCCCATTTCTCGGACACGTATTAATTAATAATAATTGTTTAACAATTTGTAATCTTCTCAATTTGTATATAAATAGAATTAAGTTTGGTTTAGTTATTAAAATGTTTTAGCTGGCTACAATTTTTTAAAGCGGAATCGACAGTAGAACATGACCTCTGAACTGCCTTTTTAAGATTCCTTGTTCTCATAGTTATTTATGAACTGTCCCGAAACTTGCTATAGCTGTATTACTGCACTATTGCAATCGCGTACTGTAAGTACAACTTTCTATTACAAATACAAATGATAATCAATTATGAGTAAGGACTTCATTTCAAATTTGGTTTTTAGTAAATAATTTGAAAACCAAAAGAGGTAACATATTGGTGCTACATATAGAAGAAGTTTACATCTTACTGAGGATGTTTCTAAGTCTAGTATTTAGAGCCTTTAATTTTTCATAAAAACCCAAAGAACTTTTGATTGTGATGTACATGATGTGCATTTGTATATTATGACCAGTTTTTAGCTCTCTAGTTCTATTATTTAGTGCCACTATTTTTTCTTAAGGTCGTATATTTTGCCTGACATATGAAGGGCTTATTTCAATAGTATAATTGAATGTTTCTGGTATCTCAACTGCAGATTTTTCAGCGCTCATTTAATTTTAGGACTCTGCATCTCAGAATGAACAAAAATGTACTTGTACGACTATTGAAATAAGCCCTTCATATTCATTTGATCATTCTGAGACCTTAAAATGTTAAAAATAATATACTTAAGCCTACACTGATCAAGTTTGGAGCATTTATTTTAGATTTAATGTCACAATTATATTATGGTGTAATCCTTTGTATGTTAAGCACAGATGTTATGATGATGTGACATTGGTAGTAGTGAATTGGAGTAAACCCCTGCACACTAGCTTTCCCCTATGCCTCTTATAACGATACAGCACTTGTTTAGCCTCAAGTTAGCAGCAGTAGAATATTAGGTGCAAACTCGTTATGGTTTTACCATATGCCAATATGAGATGGAAGAGCTATTCAAGATTTTTGCAGAATTAAAATCTTACTTTAATAATAAATTGGATACTACTTATGCAAATATTGAAACTGGAGGTATTAAGTTAAACCCAGAGGCAGATGTACATTCTACATGTTTTTAAAGATATTTTATAAGTCCCTGCTTAAGTGTTGTGATGAATCCAAAAAACTGATTTTTCCCTGAGTTATTTGGAAGAGGATGATGCTAAATGAGGAACTGGTCATTCGAAGAATTCCCTTCTTGGAATGATTTTCAGGAAATGTTTAAGAAGTACTGGTTGTCCAGCACACAGGAAAAGTTAATGCTAGAGTTATTTGGCCCAAAATATTATAGTAATAGTTGGCATCCTGGTAGTTATAAGAAATACAGAATGTCCCAAAATAATGTATACATTCTTTGAAACTGAACATCTCTTTAATGAAAGGGGTTAGAAATACAATTTTAGTGGTACTAGGTGCCTCATGGCCCGACTTAAGATGGTAAATGTTCAAAGTGGTGTCTGTCCATCGCAATACACTATCGACAAAGACTTACAACTGAGCGACATGCCAATGTTATTGTTTCCAACGGAATAGCAGCACAGACTTGTTTAATTTGCTCTCTAAGGTCATCCAGTGTGTGTGGTCTCACAGTGTAAACTGTATTCTTGAGAGTACCCCAAAGAAAGAAGTCTAGAGGAGTTAAATCTGGAGATTGAGTGGGATACTCCACACTCCATCTTCGTCCTATCCATCTGGTACGGAATGTATGATTGAGAAATGTCTTCACATCCAGGTGAAAGTGAGGTGGCGCCCCATCCTGTTGAAAGTAATAATCTTCCATTCCAGACACAACGCTAAGACCAGGAGTTATCATTTACAACATTTCCAAGTACGAGTCACCCGTGACAGTGTTGTTGAAGAAGTACAGCCTGATTAACACTCTAGAAGACAGACCACACCAGACTGTTACTCCTAGTAGATTAACATGCCTTTGCTCAGTTACGTATGGATTCTCCCTGGCCCAGTACACGCAATTATGGTTGTTAATTGCTCCATCAAGTTCAAACGTCGCATCATCTGACCAAATAATTCGATCTTGGAAACATTGCTCTTCTTCACATCTGTTAATGTGCCACTCACAAAATTCGCTTCGCCTATCAGGATCATCCTCGTTAAGAGCATGGAGAAGTCTTGGAATGTAAGGCTTAAAGTTCTGAGATGGCAAAATTGTATGACCCCTGCTTCTGCAGATCCCAGTCCCATGAGAGCATTGCCTCACATATTTCTTCGGGGATCGTGTGTATGCCTGGATTACTGCATCAAAACCCTCGTTGTCTGTTGAACTTCTCTTTCGTCCGCTATTTCTCTTCTTCTCATTCTGCACTGTTTCTTCGATTTCAAACTTATCTCTGATTATTAGAATTGTTACTCTTGTTGGTGGTGGTATTCCAAATTCAGCTCTCCAATGTCTCCAATTTTTCCCGAGGACATGCAGCTTTACTGTATGATTAAATGATGATGGCGTCCTCTTGGGTAAAATATACCGGAGGTAAAATAGTCCCCCATTCAGATCTCCAGGTGGGGACTACTCAAGAGGATGTCGTTATCAGGAGAAAGAAAACTGGCGTTCTACGGATCGGAGCGTGGAATGTCAGATCCCTTAATCGGGCAGGTAGGTTAGAAAATTTAAAAAGGGAAATGGATAGGTTAAAGTTAGATATAGTGGGAATTAGTGAAGTTCGGTGGCAGGAGGAACAAGACTTTTGGTCAGGTGATTACAGGGTTATAAATGCAAAATCAAATAGGGGTAATGCAGGAGTAGGTTTAATAATGAATAAAAAAATAGGAATGTGGATTAGCTACTACAAACAGCATAGTGAACGCATTATTGTCGCCAAGATAGACACAAAGCCCATGCCCACTACAGTAGTACAAGTTTATACGCCAACTAGCTCTGCAGATGATGAAGAAATAGATGAAACGTATGACGAGATAAAAGAAATTATTCAGGTAGTGAAGGGATACGAAAATTTAATAGTCATGGGTGACTGGAACTCGTCAGTAGGAAAAGGGAGAGAAGGAAACATAGTAGGTGAATATGGATTGGGGGGAAGAAATGAAAGAGGAAGCCGCCTTGTAGAATTTTGCACAGAGCATGACTTAATCATAGCCAACACTTGGTTCAAGAACCATATAAGAAGGTTGCATACCTGGAAGAATCGCGGAGATACTAAAAGGTATCAGATAGATTATATAATGGTAAGACAGAGATTTAGGAACCTGGTTTTAAATTGTAAGACATTTCCAGGGGCAGATGTGGATTCTGAGCACAATCTATTGGTTATGAACTGCAGATTGAAACTGAAGAAACTGCAAAAAGGTGGGAATTTAAGGAGATGGGACCTGGATAAACTGAAAGAACCAGAGGTTGTACAGAGTTTCAGAGCATAAGGGAACAATTGACAGGAATGGGGGAAAGAAATACAGTAGAAGAAGAATGGGTAGCTCTGAGGGATGAAGTAGTGAAGGCAGCAGACGATCAAGTAGGTAAAAAGACGAGGGCTAATAGAAATCCTTGGGTAACAGAAGAAATATTGAATTTAATTGATGAAAGGAGAAAATATAAAAATGCAGTAAATCAAGCAGGCAAAAAGGAATACAAACGTCTCAAAAATGAGATCGACAGGAAGTGCAAAATGGCTAAGCAGGGATGGCTAGAGGACAAATGTAAGGATGTAGAGGCTTGTCTCACTAGGGGTAAGATAGATACTGCCTACAGGAAAATTCAAGAGACCTTTGGAGAGAAGAGAACCACTTGTATGAATATCAAGAGCTCAGATGTCAACCCAGTTCTAAGTAAAGAAGGGAAGGCAGAAAAGTGGAAGGAGTATATAGAGGGTTTATACAAGGGCGATGTACTTGAGGACAATACTATGGAAATGGAAGAGGATGTACATGATGATGAAATGGGAGATATGATTTTGCGTGAAGAGTTTGACAGAGCACTGAAAGACCTGAGTCGAAACAAGGACCCCGGTGTAGACAACATTCCATTAGAACTACTGACAACCTTGGGAGAGCCAGTCCTGACAAAACTCTACCATCTGGTGAGCAAGATGTATGAGACAGGCAAAATACCCTCAGACTTCAAGAAGAATATAATAATTCCAATCCCAAAGAAAGCAGGTGTTGACAGATGTGAAAATTACCGAACTATCAGTTTAATAAGTCACAGCTGCAAAATACTAATGCGAATTCTTTACAGACGAATGGAAAAACTGGTAGAAGCAGACCTCGGGGAAGATCAGTTTGGATTCCGTAGAAACGTTGGAACACACGAGGCAATACTAACCTTACGACTTATCTTAGAAGAAAGATTAAGAAAAGGAAAACCTACATTTCTAGCATTTGTAGACTTAGAGAAGGCTTTTGACAATGTTAACGGGAATACTCTCTTTCAAATTCTGAAGGTGGCAGGGGTCAAATACAGGGAGTGAAGGGCTATTTACAATTTGTACAGAAACCAGATGGCAGTTATAAGAGTCGAGGGGCATGAAAGGGAAGCAGTGGTTGGGAAAGGAGTGAGACAGGGTTGTAGCCTCTCCCCAATGTTATTCAATCTGTATATTGAGCAAGCAGTAAAGGAAACAAAAGAAAAATTCGGGGAAGGTATTAAAATTCATGGAGAAGAAGTAAAAACTTTGAGGTTCGCCGATGACATTGTAATTCTGTCAGAGACAGCAAAGGACTTGGAAGAGCAGTTGAACGGAATGGACAGTGTCTTGAAAGGAGGATATAAGATGAACATCAACAAAAGCAAAACGAGGATAATGGAATGTAGTCAAATTAAATCGGGTGATGCTGAGGGAATTAGATTAGGAAATAAGACACTTAAAGTAGTAAAGGAGTTTTGCTATTTGGGGAGTAAAATAACTGATGATGGTCAAAGTAGAGAGGATATAAAATGTAGACTGGCAATGGCAAGGAAATCGTTTCTGAAGAAGAGAAATTTGTTAACGTCGAGTATAGATTTAAGTGTCAGGAAGTCATTTCTGAAAGTATTTGTATGGAGTATAGCCATGTATGGAAGTGAGACATGGACAATATCTAGTTTGGACAAGAAGAGAATAGAAGCTTTCGAAATGTGGTGCTACAGAAGAATGCTAAAGATAAGGTGGGTAGATCACGTAACTAATGAGGAGGTATTGAATAAGATTGGGGAGAAGAGAAGTTTGTGGCACAACTTGACTAGAAGAAGGGATCGGTTGGTAGGACATGTTTTGAGGCATGAAGGGATCACAAATTTAGCATTGGATGGCAGTGTGGAGGGTAAAAATCGTAGAGGGAGACCAAGAGATGAATACGTTAAGCAGATTCAGAAGGATGTAGGTTGCAGTAGGTACTGGGAGATGAAGAAGCTTGCACAGGATAGAGTAGCATGGAGAGCTGCATCAAACCAGTCTCAGGACTGAAGACCACAACAACAACAACAACATGTCAGCATACGACACTCACATTCTCTGTTTTCCAGTAACACTATAGCATCCATTTCCTTTGTTCAAACGATAACGCCATGTTCGCTGACAATCCTGAAACAGAAGAAATCATTGTTATGTTTTTCACCGCCTTCTTAATTATTACCCATAAAAATTGTACTTCTGTCTCCTGTAATTAACGATATTCTCTGTTTCAAAGAGCGTATACATTATTTTGGGACACCCTGTATATTGAGTGGTAGCTAAAAAGCTCAAAATACGTGGACAATCCTATAGAGGACAGCCTGTAACTAAAGTGTTGGTGCAGAGGATACCTTACTATGTCAAGAAAGATATATAATATTTTAGCAGATGACAGCAAACTGTTTATTGACATTTATCAAAGGTATTGATATACTGAACAAAGAATGAGGAGACTACGCACAAGGTGACAACTGCCAACCAGACAATAATGAAGAGAAAGGTATCCACACACATTTTAATGAAAAAGTAATACGAAGTATTGTGAAGTAAGGATGTGGAATAATAATAGGAGAAATAATCAAGGAAGTAACGAGGCATAGACAATTCATTCTAGTAATGTAAACAACATCATCAGGAACTAGGTTGACACTTAGTGTGGTGGCTGATGTGAAGGTATCTCCAGCAGCTGTCGCTCCCATCAGCCACCGTGCCGAGTGTCAAATTGTTGTGTGAACAGTAATGTAAGTACTAATATGCTGATTGACTGGAGAACACCTTGCAGTTTGTTGTTCACTTTATTGATCAGATGAACACGAGCTCAATGCAACTCACTTTGCTTGTGTTGCACAATAGACAGGGCATCACACAGTTGAGTACCATCAGCTTACAGTCATGTGATGCCTTTTGATACCACTGGAAAGTTGGCGTTGTTTTGCAAACTCACATCACCAGTTTTGTAAAGGGCTCGTCGATACTGTTGTGGAGGCCGAGTTGCCACCGTGTTACGGCAGGCCGAGTTTGAGAGTTTGTGGAATGGCTTCTGGTGCAGTACACCGCTAAGACAATTTGTCCCTGCCACTATTACACAACTGTGCCCCAGGGTCAGGTGACAGGATAGGTGAATGAAGGTTCAACAACACTCCAACAAATTAGCAACAAAGTCACACAAATGAGTTAAAAAGGTTTACTTGTCTTTGTGACTTGTTGAATGATTAAGTCTGCAATACTGCATGTAATATAAGACAAAAGAGGCCCTCAATGGCTAAGTGCAAATGATTGAAGGTAAACTTCACAGTACATAGCAAATGAAATTTTTACAAGAACTGTCTGTTCACTTTTAAGAGTACACTAAATGACGTTCCCTGTCCACGTCAGCCCTGGACGATGATCTATAAACAAGTGGGCGAGAGCTGCTCTTCTATCGTCCGAGCGGGCTTCTTTCCGTTGTCGTCTGGTCATTGGCGGACGGTAATCGGTCAGCAATTGGCTGAGGCGAGGTCGATATCTTTACCCTCAGCGCCATGGAGGTAAGAATAAGGGGAGATGGCGCTACGTATCCCAGCCGTACTACGTTTTGAAGCCATGGGGGCGTGGCTCACTGCCATGACACTCTGACCAAAACATTGTCAGTGTGCTATAGCGCTGCGTGTATTACAGTCGCTAATTGCACCATATACGCATGTAACGTCATCAGATTGGTTGTTTCAAAGTTTTTGTTTAAAATAAAATCTCGTAAAGGCGAAATTCCGCATTTCTTCTGATTAAAAATAGTTTTTAATGTAATATTACGAACAGCTAGCCTTCAATGTAAACGATACAATGTTGTTAATTCAGTAATAAACGTGTATCACAAACTAAATAATAGAAACTGAAAACTAAGTTAGCTATACCCTCCCTCCAAAGACCCATAAATACATCTTGTTTGTAATACATGCTGGGACATTTCAGTTACGTTACACTACTGGGAAACACTCTTCATTACCACCAATATTTACTGAAATGAGGTACATAGAATGGCAAATCTACACAGTGTCCTGTTTAGGACAGTTAATGTAGTGTTAGCTTTTAATTTGGTACATCATGAAGACAAAGTGAGTTACTCAACACTTTGATTATCGACGATACGTACGTATTATACTGAAATGTGAACTTGAAAACTAAGAATTTAATTCTTTGAATTAACATACCTTTTGCAAATGTTTTGGGTGTGTAGGGAAAACTGATGGTACAGCATTTTCTCGGAGCCTTACTGTTGAAACGGAAGTTCGGTCTATGTCCTCTTCTCGGAAATGCTGAGAACATATAGTGCTCCATTTCGACGCACACCAATTCTTCCTCCTCACGGCATTCTCCCACAGAGCTTTCCGACTTTCATTTTTAGGAAATCTACAGGAGAAAAACACGCTATAGTACAAGTACCGATGTAGCACACGTTCATTCACAATGAAGTTGTAAAATCACACTTAACGAGACAACTTACACATGAAATGTCATTCCCTTCGATTTCGCATCACAATCAGAAAGATTCGTACATCCGAACACCACACAAGTCACCATAATAGCGCAAAATCCTTCCAAAAGTGAGCGACAAGCCTATGCACACAAGTTTACAGCAGCAATGTTTTGGTCGGATTGAGATGACTACCCTCGGCTTCACATAACTTCACAGCTGTGACATCACGGCGTCTCCCTCTATTCTTACCTCCATGCTCAGCGCCGACAGTGGCGCAGGTGGAACTTGCGCAAGTGGAGAGTCTCTATGGCACTGGCACCAGCTCGCATCTTTGCACCTGTGTCTTGTTCGGATGACACAGTGCGTTGATGTATGTCAAGTTTAGAGACAACGTATCTGTAAAGAACTCTTTGGCAGTTCTGATAGCACTTTATTAATCACTATCAGGCTCAGAAAAGATCGTCTTGTTTTGGTGTAATAGGTACAGTAATACTCAACAACATTAACCCAAGAACCTCATTGTGTAAGTACAAGCTGAGGGGGAAATGGAGGGAAGCTCCCTGTTCTTTAATTTTTGTACTCTTAGTGGAGCTTTCACATAGATTTTCTTGCTAGAGGAGATCGGTTGGCTCACATCAGTGCAATTTAATTTCACCTCTTCTACAGCTCTGTACAATGCGTGTGCAAGGCAAGTGATGTGTGCCACACTGGGATAGAGACTCTGAAGTCTGTAGGCTGCTACAGCCATGTATGAAGCACCATTTATTGGTCTCTATTCACACCAACAGTGACAGTAGCTTCATTGAGTTGTCAAACGCAAAGGCAGTTGTCGAGCTGTTTATTCTGCTGAGAGCTTCACACCCTTAGGAGAAACATTTCTCCAGGTCCGTCAACTTTAAGGACACCAACAAAAGTATTTACAATTTAACCCCTATCCAAATTGGTGATTTCCGATAGACGCCCTAATCTCTTGGTCAACAACTTTAGTTCGTATTTTGTCGAGCACTTCCTCGTAGCACACAGATAAATAGTCGTTTCTCAGCGTAGCTTCATCTGGAACTGGATTTATTTTGTACTTCAAGAACTGTCTGAAGCGGGGATTCTTCAGCTTCTCCAATAGGACATTGCAAGACACCACCATCTTAAACAAGTTCTTGCACCTCTGAAGATGGACATGTCTACTCAAATAACAGCGTTCGTCTGCTGTCCTTCTCAGCACTTATCTTCGTGCAGCTACTGTGTTTGGAGGTGTTGCAGTGTTTTTACACGTTAAAGCCATTTCCCCCATTAACCTTAACTTCATATAGTTTATAAAATAATATTTCCTTGTCATTGCTGAAGAATTTCTCCCCTGGTTTCGTCGAATAGGACTAAGTTTGTATTCAAACTGAATGGGGCGACTACTTGTGCTATGTTTATTGCACCAGAAGCCACCCTTGTTGGCTTCGAGAATGTTTTGTAGACTCTGTGCAACAATCTTTATATCAGTGAACGGACTACATAATGTGTTACACTGCTTGTCTACTATAAACCCGATAAATAAATCTTTGTAGTAATTGTGTTTAATTGTGACAACATTACCTCAAACATTGTCATGTGAGTAAAATTTTCGTGTTTATATTCTTGTGTACTTCAAAAAAAAACGACAAACATTTGGATTTCTGGAAAAAAATTTGGTCGAAATATGATTCATTATGGAAAAAGTTGTCCGAAATTTGACCTATTACTAAGAAAGATATAAACATAATTTTTGCTACATTAAAGCTTTGTGGATGAATTGCTGTAAAATTCACCCTAAAGTTCCGGAAAAAGATTTGACACTAAGATCCATGCCAAACTAATAATAGAATAGTAGGCCCTCATTCAGAGAAGACAGTAATCCTCACATGGTTGAGACCTATTCTTGAGTAGTTGTTTAAAGAAGGAAAAGTAACAGCTAAGGGAGAACATTGTAAACCAATAGTAGTGAGTGACATTTTTGGAAATAAAGTTGATGTTCACCTATATTCTGTGCATAAAATATCATTAATCTTACACCATGGCTAGCGCTAATGAGGAAGAAATATTGTTGCCTCCTAGTACCAGTAATGGGAGTGTGTGTTACCGGAACCCCCTGTAATAAAGGGAAGCAAATTAAAAAAGAAACATGACTACCAGTTACGATTAAAAAGTGGAACTTCCATCAAACATTGTTGCTAGTGCCATAGATCCTGTTAGGATAAGATTGGTTACTTGATAATTATTATCGATTGGATTTCAACCAGAAAATATTTGTGTGGAAAATAGGTAAAAAGGTAGCTAGCATAGCTTTCCAAAGTAATCCATTGAAATCTAAGCAAGGCCCATCATCAGAGGAGCATATTCATTTAGTTGTGTTTACTGATATTATTGCAACAGATGAAAATAAACAAGAAAAAGAAGGGAAGTATTAAATCAAGAGGAGTTGGCATTAAATTGATAGCAAGAGAATCACCTGTAGTGCCAGAAGAACAGAAATCTTAATTAGAAGGTATTCTGTTAACACATAAAGATGTGGTCACAGATAACTTGGGACTAATGAAGGAATACTTCTGTAAGTTTAAAGTAAAAGATGACACAGTTTTTTTCCTTTTGCAAGTCGTATCCACCACCAATAAACCTTCGAATTGCAGTGAGAGATGAAATATGAAAGGAGATAGACAGCAACACAACTCAATGTATTTTTAGGGTCTGTTGTGGGTACTTAAGAGACTTGTGGTAGGTGTTCATTTAGTTTTAGATTCATGATCACTCCATAAACACAAAGAGACAGAAAGGGTTAGAACCCTGAGTACAGAAGTGATGTTATCTAACTTTGATGAAGCAGAATTTCATATTTCCATAGATTTCATGGAAGGATACTGGCAGGTAGCATTACATGACCACTCAAGGCCATACACAGCCTTCTTATTTGAAAGAAAATCTTTTCAGTTTAAAGTAAATGCCATGGAAGTATTACAATTCGCCTTGGGTTGTGAGCTGTACCAAGGAGAATGGAATCCAGGAGAAGGTGATCACAGAACAACAGCTTTCATTAGTTGAAGTCTTGGCAAGCATGATTGAATTACTCCATTACCGAATTGGACATTCCTGTGTCAACTTTCATTCCTGCTCAATATTTATTAGGGAGGGAATTAGTGCAAGAATTAATAATGTATGTCAATGATTTATTAATAGTCTACAAGACTTGGGAAGACTGTTGACAATTATTGATATATATTTTGAGGTGACTGGAAGAAAAAGGGTTACTAATAAAAGTTTCTAAAACATACTTTTGGTGACAAGAGTTGACTTTTTGGGACACAGTGTGAGAATAATGGGAATACAACTATGTCCAGAAAGAATGCAAGTTATAAGAGACTGTCCAGAGACTAGAAATATTAAGCATCTATGATCACTTAGATTTGGCTGGATTCTATAGGACCTTTGTAAGAGGCTAGGCTATGAAAGATGCTCATTTATCGAACTTATTGAAATAGAAAACTATCTGGAACTGTGATGAAAGTACAAAAGAAGACTTTAGCAATATTAAGCAAGCTAAAGCAAAAGCATGGAAATAAGACAAGTCACTATTTCGCACTGACTATGAACTTCACTACATAATAGATGAGAATAAATATTTTATGAGTAATATCTAGATAAGTATGCATGAGAAGATAGCATTTACTATTAAGGAATTACTCATTACTCACAGAAGTCACCATAATTTACCACAGCCCACATTTAAAAAGAACAAGAGATCAGAAGAGACATCAGAACTGAATAGATTCTCTCTTACATGCATAGCCATCACCACATAGAGAGATGGTAATAAATGGCAAGAATATCCAGATTACATTCTAAGTCCAAAAAGGCTACTCTGTAAAAGGAACAACATATATTTTGTCAAGGACAACCTTGTTCTGTAAGTTCTAAGCTTTTCGATCTCTGATAGTGGCAGGAGCTGAAGTGGTGTAATAAATGAAGAAAATTTTAATATCGGTCTAGACGACTTTACTCAAAATAATGTTTCTTGCTCATGCTGAGTTGAACAAAGAGTAGTATATTTAAGAGACAGTAGTATATTTAAGAGGAAGCTCAGTAATAAGGTATGGGTTCAAAATACAATAGAATTAAGGTAACTAAAGTTATAAGAGGGAAGACGAGAAAGTAGCAGTTTAGTGGGAGTGATGTAATAATGAACAGGCTATGATACGCGTATATACATGAATTATATTATGAATAGTGCAGGTGGGATAAAGGGAGTATTACTTAAGTTTAAATGGAGGAAAAATGGAGGCATATATATAGGGCCAATATAGCTATAAAATTTGAATGGTCTTTATGAAGGATTTTTCTGTAGGAGGAGGAGTATTTATGGGTTTCTGCAGAAGTAGGATACTATTAGCTTTGAGGATTACTATAAAGTTGCAAAATACAGGAACGAACCTGAGTTTTGTGGTCTAATTCTTATACTCATTTCAGAAATGGATAACTAGGACAGAATTGTCTTAACTTTGTGTGCTGCTCTTAACACAGAAAGTAGGAAGTTAACAAGTTCACTACACTAGTTGTTCTCAACATTTATTACATTTGATTGTTTGAAATTGACAGATTAATATATAAACTCCGAAAAGCTCGAAGTGTCTATGGAAAACTATAATTTGCTGTCAGAACTGAATGGATACATCCAACGACTTGGGATGTTTGCATGTTTCACAACTATTCCTTAGAATTTTTTGTACTTTTCTCATGGTTAGCAGTACCTTTGTTTGCTAGGAGCTTTTTACGAGGGGAATTTTTACTTATTTTCGATGGTTAAATCACATGATTTAGTTTATACACATTTTTAGGGAATGTTAGCTTAACTTAGAATAAGTAGGTTAACTGCCTGCTTACCTTATCCTACTTGAAGGATGTGTAGAGGAAATAAGAAATGAGGCTCCTAAGCCTATGTTTCCTCACAAGTTTAGTTGGTAATCCAGATGAAGATACAACTATGATCAATTCATAATAGGAATTAATAATTACTCCATGTCCAGTCAGCATGATTAGGCTACGAATACTCCCTGTGTCTGAATAGACCATTGATAATTAAAACAGAGGTACAGCTGGTTTACCAGCCACCATTGTGGCTGGTCCACATACATAGAGAAATAGAGACAATGAAAAAATAATATATGGTCATAACATTTTAAGACTATAACTTACTTCAAGAATTCAAATTCCTATTGAAGAATGGTTACTTTGCACCAGTGTTTATCCGACCTCAAGCAAAGTATTTGAGATCAGATACATTGAAATGATAAATTTTTACTGAGTCTTTGTAAGTAATCCACAAGTAATCATTAAGTAACGTTAGGGCTATGTCATGAGTAAAGATGTTTTGAAATGGAATTATATGAAATATTACTTAGTTCAAATACCATAAGTAAAGGGTTTTTATTTTACAAAGTTTTAACAATTTTCGTTTCTGAAGACAAATGTACAATCTGAACTAGCAGTATTATTTATTTCTCTACGTCCTGTGGTTGTGATGACATCATTTACATACACAAAAAGGTGACATACAGTATAACATACCACTTGGGTAAGGCAATGTGTTGCACAATGTCTACCAGGCCGACAAATGATGAGTATCATAGTGAGCATACCGGTTTTTTATAAGTTTGTTGTTCTAGAATAGCATGTTGTTTGGAAGTTTATGACTGTCTGTGCATGTACATGGGTAAGGATGGGCGCCACATGTCTGGAAGGTGGAATGACGGCAGCTGCTTTACTATACTTTTGTGGTACTTGCTGGTTCGGCTGTTTATTCCATCGGAGATGTGACTTGCCATGAAACTGCATACTCTGTGACAATATGAATTATTGCATGCAGAGAAAAAAACAAAACAAACATTTTTTATACGTCAAAATGGATTAAGATAACTTTCATTAAGGTTAAGCAGAATGCATGTAACATTACAGCTCATATTTGAAAACAAACCTTTATGAAGTGTTTTTGCATCATATATGAATGGTCAGTACAATTGTACTTCCAAAGAAATGCTATTTCCTAATTAGCAGAAAGTTACTAATTTGAGAAAAATATACAGCTTACAGCACCAGAAAAGTTACAGTGAAGAGAAATCCATATTAACAAATAATTACACAGACCAACAATGGAAAACTTTTTGGTGAAAATACCTTATTCTTTTTATTGTTAGGGTGGGAAATCTAAATATGATACTTCAAAAACTGTATCACCCACCATTTCTTCACACTTTACAGTTAAATTTATTAAAGTAAGTGATTTTTTAAAGAATTTAACAGTTTTTGTATAGTTAAAATAATTTAAAATGAGGTGTAATAAATGTAGATGAGAAACATTTGCTGGCACAAAAGGTCAATTCTATTTTTGTGTTAACAGATGGTGGTTTGTATACTGTCAATCTAACTTCACTTTCTCGTTTCCTGTACATGTGCTCAATACAGTGTTTAATCATGGTTGTAAAAACTCTGCTGACAGTTTTTGTTATATTTGTGTTGAATTTGTGATTAAAAACACCAAAGAAACATTGTTGACTTTTTGAAAAAGGTTTATTTATCATACTTTCGATCTAAACTTGATCATCAAGATAAATTTTAGGCGCCACACAAGGTATATTGTGTGTGTGTTGGAGACCTGAGAAAATGGTTGAAAAAGGAGAGAAAAGCCTTTAGATTTGCTGTTCCCATGATATGGAGGAAGCCAAGAAATCATTCCGATGATTGCTACTTTTGCAGTGTTGATATTACTGGTCATTATGCGGAAAACAAAAAAGGTAATAAGCTACTCTAACCTTTCATCTGCCATCCGACCAGTAAGGCATGGTGTAGATTTGCTGTTTCCTGACCCACCAGATGATTTAAATTCTGTTCTAACAGAAGTATTTTCTGATGCACAATGTGATTTAGATGAACCAGACGATGATGAATTCCAATGTAATACAGAAAGTCTAGAGCCCAAATTGTTTACTGAGACCGAGATTAACGATTTGGTTAGGGATCTGGGCTTAATGAAAGAAAAAGTTGAATTGCTTGGCTTTAGATTAAAAGAAAAGAACTTATTGGCAGTTGAAACCAGCATATACGTGCATAGAAAGAGTGAGCAGCAATTTTCCAACTTTTTTCAACAAGAAGGTTATTTAGTGCACTGCTCAGACATTCCAGGTCTGATGAATGAGTTTGGTACTGAATACAACAAGGAAGACTGGAGGATGTTTATTGATTCATCCAAAACTAGTTTTAAGGCTGTTTTATTAGACAATTGTAACATGTATGCATCTATACCTGTTGGACATTCTGTACACATGAAAAAAAGCTATGAAAATCTAGAAATAATGTTAAATGAAATAGGCTATTCTGCTCATGGTTGGATGAAATGTGGCGATCTAAAAGTAACATGGATGCTCCTTGGTCAGAAAGGTGGCTTTACCAAATTTCCATGTTTCTTGTGTGAATGGGACAGTAGGGCTAGGGATGAACACTGGTACAGAAAGAACTCGTCTGTGAGGAAGTCTTTAAAACCTGGTGAGAAGAACATTCTACACAAAACCTAGTAGATCCAAATAACGTCCTCCTGCCACCTCTACATATAAAGTTAGGCATAATGAAATAGTTTGTAAAGGCTTTGCCTAAAGATGGACTACTTCTTTTTCTCGATCAGTCGATAAAAGCTGACGTCGAGAGATTGTGAGTAAGATATTGGCCACGCCTTCTTTGCCAGCCTCCTCCACTTTCGTCTCGCACGCCACTGCTACGTAAGACCACCATGCAGCAGCGAATACTCGATCGCTGCTGTCCTTCGTTTTACAACTTATTGTTAAACCTAAATCGCACTACACTGACTTGTGTCCGCTTTGAGTTTCCCGTCGTTTCGCCTCAGACGAAACTCACACACAGGAGTGGGTATGATGACAGTTTTTCATACCGGAAATTATCAGATTTCTAAATTACCACGATTAGTCGTAATTTTTTCTTCATACTTTGTGTTTCTTCACTCATGCCGTAACCACGGCTATAATGGTTCTGCAAACAAATATGCTGCATGAGTGTGGAAAACCACAGGATGGTTGTTATTTGTCATGATTAACATTTTTTTAAAAAACTTTCGAGAAGTCGTGTTTTCACTAATAGAAGCAATAGATTTCTTTTATGTTGCCTCATTTGGTAAGAGGGTTTGAGTTGATTTGGGGTGAGGGGACCAAATAGCGAGATCATCGGTGGTCGCATCGGATTAGGGAAGGACGGTGAAGGTAGTCGGCCGTGCCCTTTCAAAGCTGTCACCCCGGCATTTGCCTGAAGCGATTTAGGGAGATCACAGAAACTTCAATCAGGAAGGCCGAACGTGGGTTTAAACCGTCGTCCTCCCAAATGCGAGTACAGTGAGCTAACCAATGTGTCAGCTTGCCCAGTTGTATGGCAAGAGTATTGCGCAAAAGAAACAGGAAGGACAAAGTCCCGTAGGCTGCCGTCATTCCGTCGGTCACGTGGCGACGTGCTGACACGGGATTGGCTGCCTTGAAGTGGCGTGATACTCTCATAGCAGTACAGAGCAGGGTGTGGTCGCATCCACATCATCTCAGCACACAGATTGTTGGAAAGAGTGATATTGTATTTCTCTAAACACAATTTTAATAACATTCTCCGATTAACACATCAATTCAAAAATGCAAAATTAGCCTCTCAGACAGTGCAATCTTTATGCTTAAAGCCTAACACAACTGTGAAGCTAGTAGCAGTATCCATTCCCTTTGTTTCCAGCGTCTCAAGCATAGTAATAAGGAAAATATAATAATAATACTGCTACCAATAAAACGTGATGTAGTTGTTGATGTGGTCTTGAATGAAAGACTGGTTTGTGCAGCTCTCCACTTTACTGTATCCTGTGCAAGCCTCCTCATGTTCGCTAAATACAGCAACCTCTATTTGAATCTGCTTAACTGTATTCATCGCTTGGCCTCCCTCTACAATTTTTACTCCGCACACTTCCCTCTACTATCAAACTACCGCTACCTTCATGCCTTAGGACATGTAGTACCAAATGGTCCCTTCTTCTAGTCAAATTCTTCTATAAATTTCTTTTCTCCCCAATTAGATTCAGTACCACCTCATTAGATACTCGATCTACCTATCTAATGTTCAGCATTATTCTGTAGTACCACATTTGGAAAACTTCTATTCTCTTCTTATTTGAACTGCTTGTAATCCACATTTCATTTCTGTAGAAGGCTACACTCCACACAAATAGCTTCAGAGAACACATCCTGACACTGAAATTTGTATTAGATGTTAACAAATTCTGCTTCTTGAGAAATGTGTTTCTAGCTACAACCAGTCTGCATTTTATATCCTCTCTGCTCCCGCCATCCTCAGTTACTTTGCTGTCAAAACAGCAAAAATCAACTAAAACTTTTAAGTGCCTCATCAGTAAACCCATCACCCAATTCTTTAAAGATTCAAACTCATATGTATGAAACACCTTCAAACGTCTGATAAATACGAGAATGAGGTAAGGTGTTAAATATTTGACACTAACCATGTAAGGGAGAAAAAATATAACGAAGATTTAAAATTACGTTTAAATTTATGTTTCATGCTCTTCGATTTGGGAGCTTAGAATGCTGACTGTGGGTTGCACATTATCCAAACAAACCAAAAAAGAAGCTTCATTTTACTTTAATTATGCAGGTCAGCCCTAAACACTGGATGGTGTGAAAATAATCTAATAAATCCATTCACATGATCAGACTTTACATTTTGTAAGCCAGATGACTTCAAAGTTAGTATTTTAATCAGTCACTTTTTATTGTTAGTTTTGTGATATTCAACAAGGTTTATGTAGCCTGTCTGACTTTTTCGTTCTATTGCAGTATTCAGTGACAATCTAAACATTATAACTATATGAATGAAAATATCTTTAGTGAATATTGTCTGCCATAATTTCCCGATTTGTTGAATCATATGCAGATGTCATTTTTGATCGTTTAATTGAAAAGAATGTATCCATATTCATTATTACTAGTACAAAAAGATTTACTTTGCATTTATTTATGAAATATGCTTGCCTTTTGGGTTATGAAAGTAGTGTGTTCTTCAAAATATACTGAGTCAACTACCAATGCTTTGAGATACAATAAAACTGATAATACCATGTTACAATTTATTCTTAGGGTATAATTGTCTGCTGAGGACCATATCAAATACAAAAATTTTAAAACCTTGACCACTCCTGAATAAATTTCTGCAAACATCCACGTTTGCTGCATTTAAATATGGCTGCCATCAATGTTTGCACCATATCATAGCTCAGAAAAGAAAATACACACTGTCATCTGAAGCTGTCAATCCAAACAAATGTGTCCCTTATTAGTTGGTTAGTAGATAACTGCCTATAACAGCTAATTTTACAATGGTGATGTGTAATGTCGTTCTTATGGCGTCAGGTTAGAATTACACAATGACTTTTCAATCGAATTATCGTTTAAACAATTTCAAAGACAACCAAAATGATGTTCAGGTATCCTTACACTCTGTCTCTGTTGTTTCGAGGCAAATCGTGTTTGTAATATATTGACTAAACTGGTTTGGTGTGGGGACAGAAGGGCTAAAAGTTACAAAAACAATAATTACTACAAAATCAAAATTGTACATAATTTAATTGGTATATTAAAAGACTGTATCTGATTAGCACATTACGTATTAGGCGTCGGATTTTGTAAGGTTGAGTTATCTCGAAATTTGCTGCTACATCCTTATTTCTGCTTTAGTTAATTAATAATGACTAAAACATCTTCTTTTAGATTAATCAGATCACTTCCATCACGGCATTTTGACCTCACAGTTTGATCAATCTATCTCATATGCTTAAAAACTATATTTAACGAAAGTACCAAAAAGCAAAGTGAAACACACTTTCGTATCAGAGTTAGTGGGATTAGTCCATAGAAGCCATCCTCCACACACATAATGTTACTGTGGGTGGTTCTGATATCCACTAAGTGTTAGTAATGCTGATGATAGTTTCTAAATAAGAAAACTTAAATTACAAAGTGAAAGCTGATAAAGTAGATATAAGTGAAAAGATTTATATGAAAAGACACAATAACTGATAGCATTTTTATGTTGTATTAGGGACTGTTTCTTATGCTATGAGTGACTGAAATCAGGAAGTACCACAGTGTGTGACTGGCATTTGCATGAAATCAGACTGTGACATGATGTCTTTCTCCCAGTGTAATGTGCTCTTTGTCTTGACTACCACATTTATGAAAGCGCTGCTAAAGATTCGATCATAACTAAATATTTATGACAAAACATTCAAATATATGTGAAATCTTATGGGACTTAACTGCTAAGGTCATCAGTCCCTAAGCTTACACACTACTTAACTTAAATTATCCTAAGGACAAACACACACACACCCATGCCCGAGGGAGGACTCGAACCTCCGCCAGGATCAGCCGCACAGTCCTTGACTGCAGTGCCTTAGACCGCTCGGCTAATCCCACGCAGCATTTATGACAAGCAAAACTACAAATATGATTGCTGCTCATTTCATTTGCACCAATTTAAGCTGTGCTCTTAGGTTTGTGTATAACCACACTCTCAAAAATCGTGGCTTATTTCAAAGAAATCACAAAGCATTGGTAACAAGCAAGACTATACATATGATTGCTGCTCGTTTCACTCGCAGTAACTTAAGCTTTACTTGTAGGTTCCCACCTAACCACACCCTCAGGAATCATGACATATTAAAAAAAAGTCAATTATTTGTGATAAGAAAAAATGTAAATTTCATATGATGTAAATGTTTTTACTGCTTGTTTCACTAGCAGCAGTTTCATCGTTCATTTTTTAAGCTTGAAGCCATGAAAGAGAAGAAACTCATTTCATGTAAATAACATCGAATATTGTGGGACATGCTTCTATTACATAAATAAGAAGACCCAGAATGTGTTACAAAAGCAAAGCTGGAGAGAAAAGGTATTAGTGTGTTCTAGGATATTATCCTACTTCTTTCAGTTCTGTAACACTACGTCTCTAACCACAGTGAATGCATTTCATCTTGAAATCTCTTAAGGACTGATGTGTCTAAGAGATATTTAATTATAACAAATTGTATATAGAGTGATGTGTTTGTGATAAATCTTCTATTTGACATTGCCTTCAAATTGCATACTGTCAAAAAATCAACGTTATAACACGGAAACAACGAAATATGATGGATACAATACTGTGTCTCAAAATTAGTGAGTGAGGAATGTCACATGACCGATTTCTGATTTCAACCAAAAACTAGCCACTAATTTCTGATTTCAGCCAAATGCCAGCCACATAACATAATACTTCCTAATTTTAGTGACTCACAATACGTTATGTCATAACCAGTGATTAGTATGTGAAAATTTATGTTATGATGGTACCACTTTTGTTCCAGCTGGTAAAAATTGAGGAGCATTAAAGCAGTAAAGTAGGGATCATTTCAGAGCAGCCAGTAAGTGGTTCCATCTCACTGAATTTTGTATTAATACTGACAAACTGTAAATATTCTCTTTACCTTATCAATTAAAGAGGATGGCAATAACTGCTTCAGCTAAACTTCTTGACTTCTGTCTTCACACGAAATTAACATGGAAGAATTATACCAAATATATCTCTACTAACTTAGTATGTGCTACATATTTGTCAGGTAAACTAAGGTCATGTGTTAATGATAAGCTATTGCTAAATGCATACTATACCTTTTTCCAAGCACAATTGACATGCCATTGTGTTATTGAGGAATTTCCCTGGAGCAAAAAAAGATCACATTTGGCAAAAATAAGGAGTTCAGATGCATCTGTTGGGCTATAAATAATGTCTTGGGAACCCTATTTAAAAAAATATATATATATATATAAATAAATAAAAATACCCACAGCTACATTCCTCTTCATATTAAGTTGTCTAATACATACAAAAGAAAACTAGCATTATTACAAACTAAAACACTCTATCCATTGATGTTATTTTGGAAATTTGTGGTACGTTCCTATTGGGACAAACTGCTGAGGTCATGAGGTCATTGGTTTACACACTACTTAATCTAAAACTATCTCACGCTAAGGATAACACACCCATCCACGCCCGAGGGAGGATCCGAACCTCTGATGGCGGGGGGGGGGGGGGGAGGGGGGGCGCGGGGGGGGGGCGGAGCTCTGCAGGAACTGTGACAAGGTGCCTCGACCCTGCGGTGGTGTAGCCTCGTGGCCCGTCAATATAATACACACCTAAAACAGAAGACAGACATCACAGTCGCTAGACTTAAGGAAACTCTAGACAGTTACAAATACATGAGGGTAAAACAGTTTAATATGTTGTCACTACAGGTACACAATGTGTCACCAATATGTTTAAAGATGTCGCACAGTTGTGGCTTTGAGAGAAAAAGCATTTTATACAATAGAAGAGTTCGAAATAGGCTTTAAAAATTATCTCAGACAGTAATATAGTTTCATTACATTAAACTTATGTATGTGATTCTACATAATACATCATGCGCAGTATGATGGACAATTTAATGTCGAACAGTAATTACGTAAAATATTTTTTAGTCTGTGCGTGTTATTTATGTAATTGTATTGCTACGTCTGTGTACACAAAAGATTATGTTGGTTGCATTTTTAAAGGTGTATAATAAATAAATAAATGAAACATCCTTCATCTGAAGCACTTGATTAGATAGAAAGTGTGTATTTGTAATTGACCTTGATCTTTTTTCCTTTCAGATAATTTTGCAGTTACAGTCATCTCGAATACAGGCTGCTGTGGCAGACTTATATCCATTTATGGTATTTACCAAACTATTCTATTCGTTATGTTCGGCTGACGTAGAGACCCATAAATCTTCCTGTCTATTCCAGAAATTGGGAATCTAGCACTTTCTGCAGTGTTTGGTTATTTTTACATGACATCCATTTTCTCACTGTCGTTTCTTGGGGTGGTAGATTTTATATTGCCACAATATTATTTTCCAACTAATGAGAACTAATCAAGTAGATATATATGCAAAACAGAACTAACAGCCCCTTGGTTTCCAGAGCTCTTACTTCCATAACATAAGGTGTGCAAAGTTAACGTATCTATAGAAATACCAGTAACTTGATGTTTTTAATTTCTGGATCTGTGTCGTTTACCAGTCATGATTGGACAGACTGTGTGAAGATTAAATATGCAAGAGTTATTTATCATTTTTCATATATATAAGGAAATATATATGATACACACACTGAAGAGCCAAAGAAACTGGTACACCTGCCTAATATCGGGTAGGGCCCCCGCGAGTATGCAGAAGTTTTGCAGCATGACGTGGCATGGACTCAACTAATGTCTAAAGTAGTCATGGAAGGAATGACACCATGAATCCTGCAGTGCTGCCCATCAATCTGCTAGAGTAGAAGGGGGTCGAATCTGTACTGAACAGCTTGTTGCAAGGCATCCCAGGTATGCACAAACATGTTCATGTCTGGAGAGATGGAGGCCAGCGGAAGTGCTGGACGTGTGGGGTGTTGGATTGACCTGCTGGATTTTTCCAAGTCTGTCGGAATGCACAATGGACATGAATGGAGGCAGGTAGACATGATGTTTACATATGTGTCACCTGTCAGAATCGTATCTAGAAGTATAAGGGGTCCCATTTAATTCCAACTGCACACGTCCCACACCATTACAGAGCCTCCACCAGGTCGAATTGCGTGAACATAGGCTTGCAGTGCTGCAGTCTTTAGCTTGATGCAAAGATTCTGACTGCTTTTTTTATGTAGCACTGCCACATACTTGCAGCCTTCAGAATATCCCCATAACAGTAGGCCATGATTGATGTGGCTATTAAATATTGCATAATGCACTGTTATAAGGTATGGGTCAGCTAATACACCTTCTGTTCTCCTCAGAAGGTATATTACTGTACACACAAACTAAGTTGACACTCGGCGCGGTGGCTGAAGCGAGTGACAGTGGAGGCATCTCCCATTTACAGTCATTCCCATAAGCCACGGCGCCGAGTGTCAACTTACTTTCTGCAGACAGTACATCAGAGAGCTGGGAGCACACATACACTGTTTGTTCATTCATTATTAATTTGCTGTCAATCAGGAATCCCAGCAGTTTGATAGCCTCCATATTATCGGGGTATGCCACATTTGTAAGGCTGCATGTAAGATTTTGTTGTGTTATTTCTTCATTCGTTTTCATTTTATTGTTGAAGAACCATTGTTTGATGTTTTGTAAGATCACATTTGTTGTTTGCAGAGCTTGTGCAGCAGTTTTTGTTTTCGCAGATATTAACAGTGCACTGGCAAAAAATAAGTTAAAATCTATGTGAATGATCATTGCTCCGGTATGTCTGTACAAACAAAACACAGAAGGAAACATATACTGGAGACTGCCCAACCGAATGAACTGCTGGACAAGGAAATATGCATGTGTGGTTGGACATTTAAAAAAGTCAAATTCGTAATGTCCTGTTGGTGCCGAATTCACTGAAGACATGATACATGCACGGATTGGAGAAGGATAGAACTGTCTCTGTTATTTTCCTTGAGTTATTTAGTGAGATTACAGAATGCATAAATCTGGCAAATGAGTCAAGGATTATACACTTCAGAAAAGTTGCAGTAACATTTTCAGGGATCAGACCACCGCTATTGTCGCAGGTTCGAATCCTGCCTCGAGCACGGGTGTGTGTGATGTCCTTAGGTTAAATAGGTTTAAGTAGTTCTAGGGGACTGATGACCTCAGAAGTTAAGTCCCATAGTGCTCAGAGCCTTTTGAACCATTTTTTTAAACTAGTAAAGAGTATAGGAAGGTGTTTTGTACTGAGTGACTAAATCGGTCAAACAACACTTCGAAAATGTGCCTCTGTTTAATGGTTTCGTTCAAATTTAAATAAGAAACTCTCGTATTACAACGAGCCAATAATAGCAACCAAAGCATTAAGCCGTAAAAATCATATGCAAAACTTACGATAAAGATAGTGACATTTATAATAAGTATCCTTTACTTCCAAAGCAATTCGTATTTTCTCCTTGAGTTTCATTCTTCTACACATTTTTCTAACGCACACTGTGGACATTTTTATAAGCGGAGGTAAGTTTCTGGAAATTTCTTGTTTAGTTATTAGTGTAAGATCTACGATCTCTATTGGATTGGATTGGCTTTGTCAATAATGATTTTTAATTCTGTCATCAAATGCCCCCACTTTCGAAGTCAGTACTTTAATCTAAAAAGCCATGGATTCATGTCAGCAAATAACAAAACATTTTAAATTAATCAAATAAACTGGCTTGTTCTAGTGCGTAGTTCAGTTGCTTTGTTGTCTTTGGTTGTCGGTATTATTAAAATCCACTGCTCCGGTATGTCTTCATTTATTAAAATACAATCTCTGAAAAGCAGTTTGTTTGGAGGCGTACGAAAACCGGTGCTGTGTTCATCTAGGTTTGTTATTTTGAGTATGCGTATGGTGTCCATTGTCATGTAATCGTATCGTGTTAAGAAGTTATTTGTGTGTTCGAAGTTTGGTTGCGCGTTGCGCGATTACTTGCTAGTTGCAAGCAGTTATTTTTATCGGTGTACTGCTACAAATTATTCGATTGTTGTAAAAGACGTCTCCAGGGCTATTACGAGTCATAACGTCTCAAAATTGATGAAAATACGTCCTCAAATAATCTCCCTTCATTGTCTCATACCATTATTATATATACTGTCTGATGTTTTGGATTCCGGGGGAGAAAAACCGGTAAATTAAATTTGTAATCATTTATTTGATGGTTGCAGGTGCATTAGTAACATCCAGTACCGGTATGTAATTTCACTGATAAAATAAAACCATTACCGTCACACCCCTCCAGTTCTGTAGGACTACGGTTTTGTTGAATACACATTTTTAATATTGAACTGTATTAATCATCCCTTTTATGTGTAATCATGCTTATTTCTAGACCTCGGTATATTTATTTTATTACGCATTTTATCGCAGTCATGTTTTACGTGAAGTTTCATTGCTCACATCGAAATAATTGTGACGCATTGGCATTATTTCACCTAAACCAAGTACGTAAAGATCTGTATTTACGAAAACCGGTACATGAAATGTGTAGCTATTGTAATTGGAATTGTGAATAAGTTTTGTTTTAATTGTAGCGTAAATCATTGGTAAGGTTGAAATATGGCATCCCGGCTAAGACACAAGTTGAAAATATGATCACTATTTTTTATTTACTTAAATTTGCCATATTTCGTGACAGTGCCTTTTCCGTTAGACATTTGCAAGGCGAAATTAGTCTTGGCTTCAGTTGTCTAAGTATGATTCTACAATGCATCATTGTCGGCTGCAGAAAAGACGTGGTTCAACGTGTTTCTCTCATTTTGGTGTTTCAAATACAGTTTCTTCAAATGTAGTTTCTTCTTTTTAGTTAATACAAAAATAATAGTAACATAATTCAAAATTATTTATGACGGCGACCTTCACATTGTTCTTCCGTCAACATACACCAAGAGTTAGCTGCCGACTAACTATAGTCAAAGACGACTCCAATGTCAAAGATATTTTACACAATTCACAAGTTTCCACTTGTAATCAGTCTCTTTGCTATTCTGCGATACATTTTCTAATAGTAATCAATATGCTTTTACTCTCAAAAACAGAAGTAAATTAACATATAATAAGACAAATTATAATAAATTCTGACAAAAATATAAGAAAACATTTACAATTCGGTATCAACAAATACGGTAAAAAAATAACATCTCCCAGATCCATTAAACTGCTCCCCAGGGCTTTTGTTGTTATGGACATATACAACAAAATCCCGACAACACTCAGTGATGGATCTGTATTACACAATTAGTACATTAATGATGCAGTCTGATAGCCTCTTCCAAATTTGGACTCTTTGAATCTGTGGACTTATTACTGGCTGTTGTTGCAATGATACTTCCCCATCAATCCCATACACAAAATTTTCAAGTAAAGAAATTATTTAACATGACAAATATACATGGTATAAAACATACATGAAAAATATTCTAACATACAGCATGCAGATTGAAAATAATAGAAAGGTAAAACTCATTTCCTAGAATAAGTTTTAATTTTTTTTTAAATATTAATGTTAATTTCATTATGCTTACATATTGTACAGTAAAAATGATATTGGACGTATATAGTGTAATGTGTTTTTCTCTATATTTCCCTTTTATATATATATATTTTTTTAACATGATTTTTTTTTAATTTTTATATTTTTTTTATTAGTCATGGATTTTTTGTTTTTTGTATATTTTTTTTGCTTATGATTTCCTTTTTAAATTTTTTTACTTAGGTTTTTTTTATTTTGTATTTTTTTATGATTTTCTTCTTTTAGTACAGCTAAAGATACATCAGTATTATCTAAATTTTTTGCAATTATTTATGTACACTTTCCTCTCTACTACAATATTACTACAAGTTACATTCTTGTGAAGAGTACTTTTGCTCCCCACAACATCAGTATAAACAACAATAAACTGCTCATATATCATGAGGCTTTATCTAAAATTGGTTTTGAAACTTATACCTTTGCATGCATGTCCTCACATGCATGCCTTCACCCACAGGGAAGACTTAGCTTCCAAAAATTAGAAAAATTCAGAAATGCTCACTATGGAGACTTTTTTTTGTAAAAAAGTAAAAATAAATCTTTCTCTCATTCTTTGTTAGAACAGTGTTTTTCATCAGTTTCAATTAATATGTGACTTCAAATTATTAATTTATACATGCAAATATACACACTTCGTTGTACAGGCAGTTTTGTTCTAACAAGCGTATTGCAGTGGAGAACTTTTGTTTTAGATGATAATAGGTTATTTAAATTTTGAAATTATGATTTCTGTTTATACAGTTTTTAAGAGACAACATTCCTGAGACCAAATAATTTCTTTGACTTAGGATACACCAAAAGATAAGCATTAGGGTGTGGATTTTCTATGACTTCAACAGGCCCAATACAGATATCAACGAATTTTTTAATTTCTGAAGTTAACATTTTTGATTTTTCATGAGATTTGACCAGAACAAGATCCCCAATTTTAAAAGTGGTTAATCTTACCCTATTGTTATATCTTTTATTCCTCTTTTCCCCTTGTTTCCTCATAGTTCCCCTGACAATATCTTCTCTCTCTTGCATAGTTAAAGGTGGACATTTAGGAAATTCAATAAGTTCTGATATAAGATTTGGAGGTCTAATATTAAACATAATCTCATATGGTGAAAATCCTGTGGAACTATGTTGTAGGCTATTCATAATATCTTCAAAATTTCGAATGTGCTCAAACCAGGTTGGATGCTTATGGCTACAATAGTTTCTACAAAGTCTCCCAATTTCCCTCATATATCTTTCTGCAGGATTGGTGGACAGAGAATAAACAGATATAAGTATATGCTTCAATTTTTATCTTTCAATAAACTTTTTCCAAATTTTAGAGGTGAACTGTGAACCATTATCTGATAATATAGCTTTTGGTTTACCCACCTGTTCGAAATAATCTCTTTCAATTTTTATTATAATTTCATGGCTAGTAGCTTTTTTCACTGGATATAGTTTAATTAATTTTGAAAATACATCTACCATAACAAATATGTAACAGTAACCACCTTTACTCTTTGGTAACATTCCATATACGTCCACTGCGATAAGATCTAAAGGTTTTTCCGGAATAATGTTTTGCATCTCTCCACCACATCTTTGATTGCTCACTTTAACTCTCTGCCATTTGTCACAGGTTGCCAATTCTTTTCTTACCTTCTTTCCAATATTGTAAAAATAAACATTTTCTTGTATCTTTTGAATTGACTTCTGTATCCCACAATGACCGAAACTTTCATGTATGTAAATGATCAGCTTATCAGCATCTGCCTCTGACCAACACAGTTTCCAATTATCAGAATCTACATCTGTTCTCCGAAACAAAATCCCCTTATGCAATTTGTAAAATTTATCAAGTTTCTCATACCCCTTCTTGCCTAAACATTCTTTGATTAATTTCCAACTCTGATCTATATTTTGATTTTTTCTAATTTTGTTACACATAGCTCTAATTGTTTTTTCATTTTCCACCCCTTTCAAGTATCTAATTTTAAATTACTTTTCCTCCTCTTGTTCAAAAATCTCCTTTTCTCCCCCAATTGGTAAACTTGAAAGTGAATCAGCTACTACATTCTCAGAACCTTTTATGTGTTTGATTTCAAAGTCAAACTGTTGCAGTAAAATTGCCCATCTGGTCAATCTACTGTGGTATAATTTGCACTCTTGTAAGTAACTCAAAGCTTTGTGATCCGAAAATACTATGGTTTTATGTCCAACAAGGTAAATTCTAAATTTTGTAAAAGCCCAATGAATTGCCAAAAGTTCCTTCTCTGTGACTGTATAATTTTTCTCATGCTTGAGCAACATTCTGCTTGAAAATGCTATGGTACAATGTATCTTAACTCCATTCTTTACTCTTTCTTGAAATAACTCTGCTCCAAGCCCATAATTACTGCTATCCGTGTTCAAACAAAATGGAAAACTAAAATCAGGTCTGTGTAATAAGTGTTGCTTTCTCAACTCTTGGTTAATTTTATCAAACTCTTCCTGACAACTTTTATCCCAAACCCAAACAGTGTTTTTCTTAAGTAATTGGCTTAAACATGGTGCATTCAGACTCTGATCACTTATATGTTTTCGGTAATAACCGCATAACCCAAAGAACGACTTTAATTGTTTTTTAGTCTTACGAATAGGAATTTCTGAAATTGCTTTAATTTTTTCTGGATCTGCCAAAATTCCCTTGTCTGTGACAACATGACCCAAAAATTTCAATTCAGAAACTGCAAATTTACATTTCTCTAATTTCAATGTCATCCCCCCTTTTCTAAGTTTTTCATAAACTGACTTCAAAATCAAAAAATGTTCCTCCCAATTTTGCCCTGTAACCAAAATGTCATCTACATAAATTATCAGTTTAGACGCAAGTTCTTGCCCCAGTACATGATCCAAAGCTCTTATAAATTCAGAAACAGAAGAATTTAACCCAAATGGCACAACACAATATTGGTAACGGTAACTCTTACCATTGTACAAGAAAGCAGTATATTTTCTAGGATTAACCGAAAGTGGTACCTGATGAAAACCCGAAGTTAGATCCAAACTTGACATATATTTTAAATCCGTAAATTTATAGAGTAACTCATCAATATTTTCAGGATGGTCTATCTGTCTGAACAAAATTTTGTTTAAGTGTGTAGAGTCCAAAACCAATGTTACTCCACCATCTTTTTTCGAAACTACTACTAGAGGATTATTATATGCACTGATACTCCTTTCTATTATGTTACATCCTTCCATCTTTTTCAGCTCTTTCTCAACACCAGGTCTTTTTGATATTGCAATACTGTATGGTTTTATGAAAAATGGTTCATGAGGTTTTACCTGAAGCTCACACTGACAACCCTTTACCCTTCCAGGTATGTCACTGAAAACATCACTGTATTCCCACAGCAGATTTTCTAACTGTTGTTTTCGCTCCCCAGATAAATTTTGTGTTTCTGAAATTTTCAAATTTACTAAATTCCCAAATTCAACTTCATTGGTATCAAATCTATGAGTTTCAATATTCTCCAATCTTTTTTCTTTTAGTAAATTAATACTGTCAAAATTTCCATTACTCTGATCACCAAGTGTGTTCGCAAAATTTGTCTGAATGTACTCCCTTTCACTAGTTTCTACAAAAGTTTTTTTCCAACCCAATCAAATGCTGTATTTGCTTCTACTATCCAATTCATACCCAAAAGAAAATCCTCATTAAATTCCTGAATTACGAAACATCCATGTGTGAACAACTTGCCTCCAATTAAAAATGTCACTAAAGCCTGGCTTTTTACCAATTTACTGCTCTTCCCAGTAGCACCTTTTATCTTTACCCCAACAACTGGCATTTCAACATAATCTTTCCCCACTTTCAATTTCTTGCTTAACCTTTCAGATATTCCCGAGATCTCACTTCCTGTATCAATTAAACATTTACCAATCCATGACCCAATTTGAACTTTTATATAGGGACTGCAAAATTGATCACTTTTCTCAGAACCTGTATCCTCATGTAATAAATCACTTTCAATTTCCCGAAACCTATACTTATCAGAATCATATGGCATATCATTACATGTATTATTTGTCACAGTTATAAAATTTGCACAAGACACAAAATTGTCATGAGTACTCTCTATTATCTCAAATAGCCATGAATTTTCATCCAAATCACATTGTATACTACTGAAGTACTTATCCTTCAGCTTTTCAAAAATAAAATATCTCATCTTTTTCCACCACTCAGGACATACAGTTTCACATACATTAATAAGCATCTTTCTAAAGTTCTTGTCAAAAGAAATAGTTTCACTGTTGAGCCATATATTCATAAGAAATGTGTGTGTATCATTAGTATCTGTAAAAGTTTCACTTAGGTTAAAGTTATACATGTGTCATTGTCATTTGTGTAGTCAGATTCTTTATCAACAACATCAAAATTCACACTTTCACATACATCCAGCTTGTGAGCTTTACTCATCCTGGTAACATCCCTCGGAATTTCTATAATATTCTCACTATTTAATCCATTTTCAACCATGTATATACCCAATTCCCTATTTAAACTAATGAAATACCTTTCCTCAACATCATCATCAATACCATTACCATCATTATCAACTTTATCAACAACATCATTATCATTACACATATTCAGGTCATACACATTCAAATTATTCCCCAAAATATTATTTCCCCTTTCTAAAGTTACCAGATCCCTTTCACCAACATTTTCATTCTCACAGCATGCATTCTCTCTTTCATTCACACACATCTCTGAACTACTACAAATTACATCATCTGACAAAGTGTTGTTCTTTTCTGCCCGAGTGTAAAACTCTGTTAAATTAAATGAATCACAATTACTTTTATCTACTGTATGTTCTTGTGTACTGAAAATTTTATCTTTATCAATATTATTTTCCTCTTGAAATTTTTTCAATAAGTAACAACTAATAACCTCATGTGATAGCTTAGGTTTGGAACTGTCATGTTTGGGTTTATGATAGTCACAGCCATTGGTCCTTTCATCATGCTCACCTTCTGCCTCAACCTTGCGGACCTTCAAGGGGGCGTCTACTCGTTTTTTATTTCCGGTTCCTGTATGAACTGGTGATTGTGGTTCTGCCAATGTCTCTGATCAACATTTCTGGTTGGTTGGTTTCGGGGAAGGGGACCAGCCAGCGAGGTCAACGGTCTCATCGGATTAGGGAAGGATGGGGAAGGAATTCGGCCGTGCCCTTTCAGAGGAACCATTCCGGCATTTGCCTGGAGTGATTTAGGGAAATCACGGAAAACCTAAATCAGGATGGCCGGACGCGGGATTGAACCGTCGTCCTCCCGAATGCGAGTCCAGTGTCTAACCACTGCGCCACCTCGCTCGGTTCAACATTTCTGATCCCATTCCTATGCCAAACATTACCTGATTGTTGGTAGTTCCTATTGTACGGACCTCTATCAAAATTTCTGTGATTTTGATCCCTAAAGTGTTCTCTATTTTGTTGATTATTAATGTGAAAATGTTGTTCTTGTTTTGGATAAAATTTATGGTCCTTCTTTTCAAAATTGTTATATCCCCCTGAATTTTGACTGACGCCATGATAATTGTTTTGTTCCCTTTTTTGAAAGTTGTCATTTCCCCAATTTTGACCTTTACCTTTCTGAGTAAACCCATCAGGACAATGAACTAAACTCAACTGCATTGCTGATGGCAATCTTCTCTTTAAGGTATCAATTTTGATCAAGTCATCCAAAGGTTTTGTTAAATGAATAAGTTTTTGAAGTTCACTTTTGCAAAATTGTTTCATGCTCCCATCTGATTCTCTATAGTTTCGCCCATTCAAAAATTCACTTTTGATTCTAGTTTGTTTAAGATCACCCCAAAATTTTTCCAGAGTTACAATCTGGTTTGCCCAAGTCAAAGCTTCCCCTTCTAAGAATTTTTTCACAAATTTAATTTTTATTTCATCTGGTGAGTGAGGTAAAAAACAATCCTTACAATACAGCATAAAATCAACAGGATGTAAGGGTCCATCTACCGAAAAGTGCTTCAGTGGAATATTAGATACAAGATTACATGTGTTGACATTGTAATTTTTGCTTTGAAATTCAATGTTAAAACTTTCAATTTTTTCGCTAAGTTCTTTGACAGATTTTTTGTTTTCTAAATCATTGCATTCTACTTTTTCTTCTAGAGTAACCAAACGATTGTCAAACTTTTTGTATTCTCATCCAAATTTTTTATATCCCCTTTTATCTCATTAAAATACATTAAATTTCGTTCCCTATCTACCAGTAAGTCATTTTTTACAGTATTAATTTCACCGCTCAATTTAGCATCAATTTCATTTACTTTTGCTTCCACAGATTCAATTTTTTCCTCAACACTGCCAACTCTGTTCGATAGCTCACCCACTTGGGTATTGACTGCTTGGACTTGCAACAAAATGTTATCAATTTTTTCATCCCAGTAAGTCTTATTGTCGTCAACTGATTGTTTAATTTCTTTCGTGAAATTTACAAGAAAACTTTTTAAATCAAATTGATCGGTTCTTTCTCTTTGATTTGACCTGTCCTGATGTTCGAAGTCTATTAAATTACTACTTTCTACTTTAGGCACAATACTCTCGAAAAACTCGTAAGTCATTGTGAAGAACAAAAATTTATACACAACAATATAAAACAAGATAAAAATATTGTATTAACAAAATACGAGGTTTTCGTGACTTATCTGGAACACTCTTCTACTGTTGCAAAACCACGTTTTCCATCCATGTGATTGTTGACCAAAATTCTTGAAGTATTTTCTTCTGTCGAAAATTATATTTTTTGCCGAAACATTTCTTCTCCAAAACTTTTACTTCCCGATGAACACAAACACTGTAACACACATTCTGAAGAAACAGGTATTAACACACAAAACTGTTCTTCCTCGTAGCACTGTTGAAAATCTCGTGAACACAATATCCCGGCTACAGTCCCCAGTTGAAATATGGCATCCCGGCTAAGACACAAGTTGAAAATATGATCACTATTTTTTATTTACTTAAATTTGCCATATTTCGTGACAGTACCTTTTCCGTTAGACGTTTGCAAGGCGATATTAGTCTAGGCTTCAGTTGTCTAAGTATGATTCCACAATGCATCGTTGTCGGCTGCAGAAAAGACGTGGTTCAACGTGTTTCTCTCATTTTGGTGTTTCAAATACAGTTTCTTCAAATGTAGTTTCTTCTTTTTAGTTAATACAAAAATAATAGTAATATAATTCAAAATTATTTATGACGGCGACCTTTACATTGTTCTTCCGTCAACACACACCAAAACAATAGTCAAAGACGACTCCAACGTCAAAGATATTTTACACAATTCACAAGTTTCCACTCGTAATCAGTCTCTTTGCTATTCTTCGATACATCATAACAGTAGCGACACTTCTCCTCGATTTTGTTGCCTACAGCGCCAGCAGCGCCCCAAGAGGACAGGCGTCTAAAGCTAGCGAAATGAGGGATGCTCAACTACCGGACCTACCGATAGATGGCTCTACCAGCTGATTACTGTCGTCTGTATTGCCCGCCATATTCAAATTTGGCAAGAAGTTTCTCTCGGTCTGTACGGTGTATAAGGAATTATGGATTATCGAAATGGTGATTTCTTGTTCCGCTTTCAGTTGTACGAAGCGGTGGAGTAAGGAGAGTGACTTACCATTTCACAGGTAATAGGACTACCGATGCAATGCGATAAAAATACAGACTTAGTGCGTTTGCTAATTCGATGTTTTTGACCAGGTTTCCTCTAAAGCACCCAGAGCTACTAAAGACGTGGATTACTTCCGTGAAGCGGAAAGATTTTAATCCTACGTCTTGCAGTTACTTTGCGGAAACCATTTCCGACAAGATGATTACGTAGTGAGCCCTGGAACGTGGAAGAAACGTCTCAAACCCGAAGCAGTGCCATCAGTTTTTGACTTTCCGGCACATTTGATGCCACCAAATAAACAGCCACGACGACATGTTGTTAGGATTTTGAGTGACAATGATGATTCTCCATTTGAGGTAGCTAATTAATTTCCTTGCTATGTGTGTGCTTTTTACTTTTGTGAATTTATTTCGTACGCTACATAGGTCTAAGCAATGTTGTAATACAGGTCCATATTTTTGTTTTTGGCGTTCTGTCATGGAATCTGTGCTCGATTTGCCCATTGCAGACGTTACTGATTGCGTGGAGAATGTTGTCAATGAAAATTCTTCCGTGGAAAGCATGTCCCACTTATCCAATGCAGAAGCTGCGAATTGTGTCGAAAACGTTAGTATAAGGATGTTTTCACACCCCCATAGTTTTCTTATAATATTTTTTCATCAAGCCTTGAGTTATTTCAATCATATATAACCAAATTATTTCTTTATTTCAGAATGCAGTTGGTTCTTCAGTAATTGATTGTGGTATACAGTCGAAAGTAGAAATGGAAGACATGGCGACCGAAACTCGCATTATTTTTATTTTTTTTCCCCTCAGACATTGTGCACGAATTAAAACGTAAACTGAAGTGCGTCCGTGAAAAACTTCGAAGAAGAAAGTGTTTTCCATGGATGACATCATAAGTTCATTGAAGGAGAAGGGGCATCTTCCTGAGAAGTTACATAACTTCCTCAATCATCAGAAAGGAACACAAGTGGAATTAGTGTGGAATGTAGTGAACACCTCTCTCTCGTCGAAGAGTAATAGATACACAACAAATGTGAAAATGTTTGCTATGACTGTTTACTTTTATTCACCAGCAGCATATGAATACCTGCAAAAATTAGTGCCTCTGCCCCATACATCATTGATTTCCAAATGGGTGGCAAGTGTAGAGGGTCGACAGAAGCGTCCGATCCCACGCGTCGGCTTTGACCCGTGACGTAAGGGTGTTGTCGTGTGTGACGTCATGACGGCGCGGAGTTTGGTTTGAGTGTGGCTGTCTCCAGTTCTGTTTTATCATATTTTATTTACTTTTCTGATCTGTTCGTTCTATCCCGTGAGATTTTTTTTTTAAGACAAAAAACACTAATCTGCTACTGAAGCATCTTTATCTTCTATGGGTTGCAGGGTTACGACCCCTGGGGAGGTGGGTGGGTATTCATGCATGGCTGTCTTCACTTACACGTTGTAGCTACGCAAGGCGTCTAAATTTGTTTATATTTAGTTTTCCCCCCACCCAAAACACCCCATTTCCCGCGCTTGTCCCGTTAGTGTCATTAGGCTTCTTGTGGAAAGTGTGTGTGTTTGTTTTTCGATGTATTTTCGTCCTCACAATGTGTACATAACGCTACGGTATATTGATAAGTTTCACTTATGGACCGTCTGACAGCAACTGAATAAAACACAATCTTAGTGCCATACGCGGTTCGCCTTTATTTTCTGCAAGGCATCATCAGTGGCAGGTTGCGTGGACAGTTTCTTACATATTACGCTCCTGTTGCATTTTTGGTGTTGTTCTTCTTCCTATGAGCGCCAATTTGCTGTTTTTTCCACATTCCACAGCACTATGCACTGAACGCTTGTTTTAACATAACGACTTTATATGCGCCATATTGGAATCGTGGTTTATGGTCGTTTCCGCCATATTTGTGACGTCATGGGTCAAAGCAGACGGGCGGGATCGGACGCTTCCGTATTTCCGTGCCTCAGTCAAAAGAAGTAATAGAGGCATCTGAGGCTCTGGTTTTCATGCTTGTCTCTATTAAAGGCAAATTTAAATGCCCGATTGCATATTTCTTTATCAATAGTGAACAGGCATATAATCAAGCCACACTGATAAAATCTGCTTTAGAGAGGCTGCATAGTTCTGGCACTATGGTTTGGTGTGTTACATGTGATGGCTTTAAGGTAAATATAAGCACTTTACGTTCGCTTGGCTGTACTTTAAATTTTTCCAAGGGTGATTTTAAAAGCTACTTTCCTCATCCTGTGGAAAAATACAATGTTTATTGTATCTTGGGCATGTGTCATATGATTAAGTTTGCCAGAAATGCTCTAGCAGAAGTATCTGCTATTGAGTCTCCAACTGTCATTATTAGATGGCATTTCATTGAGAAATTGAACAAGGTACAACAAGAAGAAGGTATGACATTTGCCAACAAACTATCAGGACAACGTATAAGTAATGTAAATAGAAAAATGAATGTTTCATTAGCTGCACAGACTTTTGAGTTCTAGCGTGGCAGATAGTATATAGTTTTTGAGGAGGGTTGGTGATCCAAATTTTAAAGGAAGTGAAGCAATAGTAGAATTTTTGTATTATATTAATAGGATTTTTGATATTCTGAACTCCAGAAATCCATTACACAAAGGGTATAAGAGCCCCCTGAGACTTGACAACAAATATTATTGGCTTGGTATTTTCAGACACACTGAAAATTATATCAAAAGCTTAAAAATCATTGGTGTTCCATTGCTGCTCCATGCGAGAAATACTTTTGCTTTTGGGATAATTTTCAATATCCAATCAGTCAGGCACATAGCTCTGGCAATTATGCTTCGTGTTGAATCTCCTCTGAAGTATTTTCTAACTTATAAACTGTCACAAAACCACATAGAGCTTTTTTTTTCCAGCATTCAGTCCAGAGGTGGTTGGAACAACATTGCAAATGCATACCAGTTCAAATGTGCCATGAGAAAGTTGCTCTTGAGTAACAGTGTCACTGCAATGAATGGGAATTGCTCACATTTTAATGTGTGTTGTTTACCACCTGTTTATGATTTTCATGCAAGAAAGCATGTAGTTCAAAATGGTTGAAATGGCTCTGAGCACTATGGGACTTAACATCTATGGTCATCAGTCTCCTGAACTTAGAACTACTTAAACCTAACTAACCTAAGGACATCACACAACACCCAGTCATCACGAGGCAGAGAAAATCCCTGACCCCGCCGGGAATCGAACCCGGGAACCTGGGCGCGGGAAGCGAGAACGCTACCGCACGACTACGAGCTGCGGACAAAGCATGTAGTAGAAAGTGATGAAAGTGCTGCAGGAAATGAAGTAGAGAAGTGGTGTGCAATTCTTGATGATAAGATTAAGTTCTCATTTTTCAAGCAAAACATACTTTATTATATTGCAGGGTATGTGTCATTGCACCTTTCAAGGCAGATCACATGCAAAGACTGTCTTCACATACTGAAGCCATCAGTAGTTAAATCTCCATTAGAATGTATTTATCTCTTTGCTTTTCCCAATATGGCCAATAAAAATGCATTTGTAAATTTTGTTAACTGGGGAAAACTGGTTAAAACAAGTGACTGCGTGTACTCTGTTGTAGAATACTCAGAAACTGTTTCAGATGTTTGTGATTGCTGGGGATATGCGACAGAAATATATACAGGCCAAGATTTTGCATTGTGTTAAAATTAAATTTGTAGATTACCCATCTCCTGCTCCTGCTCTTGGTCATGATTACCATTATGAAATTGGGATTGAGGACTTACATCAGACTAAACTTGTTTGTAAGATTGCCCTGTACTCCTGTACACACTTAAAAACATATGGAAAAAAAGCCTGCTGAGAAAATTTTAAACAACAAATCAAGTATAAGGCAGAAGTCAAATAAACTCATATTGTTTAATCATTTATAGTGCTCAAATTGGAAAAGATTATGTATTGGTACATTTCATGCAGATGGGTGTGACATTTTGACAGATTTTTAAAAATATTTTGTCCATAGATTTGTTGTTGTATAATGATGAACTTCAAAGGATGAATCACATTGAAGTAAAATTAACTCTTTACATCCTGTGTAGATATTGTAACAAAATTATAATTGTTTATTATATAAGCTTATTTTAAGATGTTTGGTGTTACAAAACATGCACTTGCATTAAAAACAGGTGATTTGTGTGAAATTAATGGAAAAAAAAGTTCTGAGACTTATTTGACAGATAGCTTTCAGTGTGAGAAAATATTTCCCGCAATAACTATGTTAACTTGATTTTTCACTTTAAGAAAACAGTTTTATCACAGAATGGGTGTGATCTAATGGAGTATGCAGTGGCCCTGTGTTTCAAACAGTAATGTTTGTGGATACTCTGCAACATAAGAGCAATAAAATTGTTACTCTCTTAATTCTTGTTTTAATACTTCCTAGAATGAACACATTATTTCAATTGATCGTGAGCATTCTTATTACTTTAGAACCATTCTAGAATAAGGGGGCCTGATTCAGGCAAAACCTAATTTTCTGAATTTTGTCTTTATTTTGCAAGGAGGTCTTTCTATTATATTTTCCTGTGTTGAAGGAGGGGGGAGGTGAAGAGAATGCAAATAATCATATAGAATTATCTCTCTAGCACTACAAAGTACTGAATGCAGTGATTACAGTTACACTTGGAAATCTAGGAAATTTCAAAAAATGGTTCAAATGGCTCTGAGCACTATGGGACTTAACATCTATGGTCATTAGTCCCCTAGAACTTAGAACTACTTAAACCTAACTAACCTAAGGACATCACACAACACCCAGTCATCACGAGGCAGAGAAAATCCCTGACCCTGCCGGGAACCGAACCCGGGCGGGGGAAGCGAGAACGCTACCACACGACCATAAGCTGCGGATTAGGAAATTTCAGTATTCATGTTACATGCCTAATTTTCATCAACATTTACCTTAATTATACAGTTACACTTTTTGCTGATTTGAACTGTGTACTACATGTTAAAAAGATTTTGTTTGGTCATAGTAATAACAGCATCTTACTTCACAGAAATTATGTAACAATGGTTACACTTTTTGCAAGTTAACTTCAACATAAACCATTTAGTTTTCCATTAAGAGTGAAAGCAGTTGCTCGAGTCACGTAAAGAACAAAGTTTCCCATAAGGAACTAAGGTATTTTACGTTTGAGTTATTGCAGAGCCATAGTATTGTGATCTTCATATTTCTATTTAAAAAAGTTTGTAACTCAAATTCACAGACATTTTGGAATCTGTACATACATGTGTGTAACAAGGTACTTTTCATGTGTCATGTGGAACCTATAATTTTCTGGTTTAAATATAATTTATTTCATGAATTACCTTTAATACCAACAATGTCTGAATGCAATATTTACCATTTAGAAGAAGAAATATTAGTGTACAGAATAACAAACCTCATGAAAAATGCGAGAGATTGTGATGTACAGAACCTGGAATGGCTCTTTATCAAGAGCAGGTAAAAAGAAGGCTTCTATTAAATGTTCAACGAAACCAGTCAGTACCTCTTAATTCACCATAGAGGTGACACAGTAATAAAAGAATTTACTTTTTTCAGAATTTCTGCAAAGTATTAAAAGTGTGAAGACCTATTCAATAAGTATTTGCTTTACCAATAACCTGTAGTACAAGCACACGTATAACCAGGTAATTAAGGGAGTCAAGACTTATGTTAAAATTAAAGATACTGACTGGTATTACTTGCTCACAAAACATTGTAGTTGCTGTACAGTTTATGCTGTAAGTGGTGTACCCAATGTGATTCCTGGAGGACATAATATTCTGTTATCCTATGGGAATGCACTGCCACCACACCTATTGAAAGTAAGTCTTGCTGTGGAATAGTTGTATCAGACGTCTGTACCAGAAAACAAATCTCCACTGTGACACCCTCATGTTCTTGGTATGCTATTAGGTAAGTCTTTCCGCTCCCGAGATTGGAATAACTCCTTACCCTCTCCCTTAAAACCCACATCCTTTCGTCTTTCCCTCTCCTTCCCTCTTTCCTGATGAGGCAACAGTTTGTTGTGAAAGCTTGAAGTTTTTGTGTATGTTTGTGTTTGTTAGTGTGTCTATCGACCTGCCAGCGCTTTCGTTTGGTAAGTCACATCATCTTTGTTTTTAGATATATTTTTCCCACATGGAATGTTTCCCTCTGAGAAAATGATGTTCTTAAGAGGAGCAAGCTTTACAGCAGCATATGCTGTTAAAAGCATAGTGAGATTTTCTTTTCCATCATTTCCAACATTGTACACAACTTTCTTGCAGTTTTATTTTATCACATTTTTCCCGTAAGAATGGAGAGAGAGAGAGAGAGAGAGAGAGAGAGAGAGAGAGAGAGAGAAATTAAGTGAGGTTTCATAAGAACTGAAAACCCTACTTGTGTCATTTGTTATTTTCAAAATGTTACTCTTTCCAAATGCTATTCTATTTCTTCAAACCAACTCTGAATTTCTCAGGTTATTACATATTATTTACTGTACATTGTCCAGCAATACTTCTGTTGTTACTGGATAGTTTGCAGCCCGCATCTCGTGGTCGTGCTGTACCGTTCTCGCTTCCCGCGCCCGGGTTCCCGGGTTCGATTCCCGGCGGGGTCAGGGATTTTCTCTGCCTCGTGATGGCTGGGTGTTGTGTGCTGTCCTTAGGTTAGTTAGGTTTAAGTAGTTCTAAGTTCTAGGGGACTTATGACCACAGCAGTTGAGTCCCATAGTGCTCAGAGCCATTTGAACCATTTTGATAGTTTGCAATTTGGCACTACCTTTGTACCACTGGTACTGGCTAGTGTACTTTTGCAGATAAGAAAATCGATTGGACTAGAATGTCCTGTCAGTATAGGGCAAATTCAGACAATATGGAACTTTTTACACTAAATTTGCAATATAATGTCACCCTTGTCTCACACAGATTGTAGCAGCCATTGGGGTGCCTGTCTGGCCAGCTTCTGCAGGTTTCGCTTTCAGGTTTGTTTTTTGCTTGGGCCGTATCACGACAATCAGTCATTCCAGTGATTGACACCATGTCAAAGACTGGAACCAAGATTCACAGAAATTAAATTCCATGGTTGTAATTCATAGTGTAATTAATTTTGCTCACTGACATGTTTTGAATTCAATTTTAAAATAAAACCATGGTACCAGTCATTATTTGGGTGTCAGACTGGAAAAAATGGTTCAAATGGCTCTGAGCACTATGGGACTTAACATCTGTGGTCATCAGTTCCCTAGAACTTAGAACTATTTAAACCTAACTAACCTAAGGACATCACACACTTCCATGCCCGAGGTAGGATTCGAACCTGCGACCGTAGCAGTCGCGCGGTTCCGGACTGAGCACCTAGAACCACGTCAGACTGGAAAATTACAGTTTTTAGACAGCCCAACCTTAAAATTAACAGCTGTGATCGATGTTATTTTCAACAAGTTCCTTCACTTCCTACATCATCATGGGTCAGTCCAATGTAATATTATTACTACACTTAACTTCCAAATGATACCAGTTATGCATTTAAGAGGAGCCTTAACGTTGGCCTTTGTGTTTCGTCTCATTTAAATGTATTTCTTGTCTCGTATCAAAGACTGAAGCACTGTCAAAAACTGGTGGTTCTACCTTATCACTCAGTTAAAATAAACTGTGTCATGTACAGGCGTTAATAAAATCATGGCATTTAAATTTCTGATCAAAGAGAGAGCCAAATTCGTAAGTTCATGTTGCAATTACAGTGTCAGCATATATGCAGATCGGTAATGCATCACTTCAGATAAAGAAAAATAACAGTTTTTCCGTTTATAACTAAGTAATACTTTAATAGTTCAGTTGTAATTTCTGTTGTCAGTCAACTTTTTTTCAAGAGACATCTTCACTGTTTTCCACACTTGATTTTCCTAATTATACCTGCAGTTAAAAGCTTTGGCAACCAAGGTAATTTGTTGAGATCCATTGAATCTTAAATAGTATTTTAAAACGGGCAAATAAGTAAAGCGCTCATAAAATTAATAGTAAACAATTTATAGGCCAGCTTGTTAAACTTCCAAAACACACTCGAATTTAGGAATTTCATAGCAGAACTGTCACTGTTTTTTCTCGCTAGATTAGAAACACTTCATTATGTTGATGTGTAGATATCTAGAACATCCAATATAAAAGACTTATCAGGGCGCAGAACGAAAAACATTTTCATCCGTGTTTTGACACTTCGTTTCTCGGTTCTCGCCAAATTCAGATATGGCGGACCACACTCTATGATATGATCTTTGGCCGGCACGCGCTAGAGCCATCTATCGGTAGGTCCGGTAGTTGAGCATCCCTCATTTCGCTAGCTTTAGACGCCTGTCCCAAGAGGCTGCTGCGTTACACTGTGAATTCGCCGCGATCGTGAAAGAGAATAGTGGTTGTTTATTTCGATTTATACAATGGCTTTTACTGGCGGGAGCGTTTGTAGCGCAATAAATTGCACTAACAACAGGAAGAAGACACCACAGCTGTCTTTTTTTTAGGTTTCCTAAGGATCCTGAGAGGTATATACCATCATGTTACTAAACTGTATCGTCAGGATTCACTTGCAAACTATATGTGTATAAATGATGAATGTTTCGTTTTAGGAGCAGAAAATGGCTTGTTAATAGCAGGCGAGAAGGCCTCATTAAGAAAGAACCAGTGTACCTGTATAATAATATTAGGTTTTGTTCGCCACATTTCGAACAAAACCAGTTCATGAACGCAGACAACAACAGACTCGTGTGGAATGCAGTACCCACACTGTTTGACATTCCAAATAAGCCACCTCAGCTGACGATGAAGAGGAAACTGCCACAAAGATTCGACAGTCAATCTAAAGCAGTAAAACAGTCCTATGACACAGAAGCAGCCGGTTCAACTCTGCATGTATCAGTGCCAGATTCGTGTGAATCGTCAACACAATTTGCTTTGACGATGAAGTGGTTAGATTAAGTGCAGCTGTTCGTGTCTTACAAAAGCGTGTGAAGTGTCAGAATGTGCAAATCGCTAGACTTTGAGCGAAACTATTACGGGACAAGGAAAGTGCCTACAGACAGCGACAGAAACTGTATCAGAAGGAGCAAGTGAACAAGGACAAACGAATGTTAAAGACTGTAGGACCCCGATATTTAAAAAAAGTGCCCTTGACTTGTTGGTAAGCCAGATTACCATGCCATTGAGAGAAAAACGTGCTGCAAGATGGAAAGACGAAAATAATCTGTTTCCTCTAAATTTATTATATTACAGCACTCAGGCATACAGGTTTTTGTCAGAATGTTTTATGCTTCCATCAGTGCGTACATTACAAAGGTATGTGGAAGGCATACAAATAAAATGTGGGATAAGTGACTATATATTCCATCTTTTAAAGCAAAAGGTGCAACATTTTTCTTATATTGATAAACTTGTGAATATGTCATTGGATGAAATGTCTCTAATGGCAAATTTGACATATGAGGCACAGTTAAAATTGCGAACAGTGTGTTGGTGATAATAATTAGTGGCATTTTTTCATGTTTCAAACAACCATTGCTGTACTGTTTTTGTAAAGGAACAGTGGGAGCTATGCATTTGACTGCTATATTTTATGAAGTACTCAAGACACTTAAGGAAATTGGCTTGGTTGTAAAGACCTGTGTGACTGATCAGGGTTCAAATTTTGTGGGCTGTAGAAAGAGACTGGGAATTACACAAGACAATCCAAGTTTGGTATATGAGGAGCAGAAGATCTATTTCTTCTATGATACCCCACGTTTGTTTAAGAGCATCAGAAACAACCTATTTAGGTATGGCATAATTCATACATCAAATGATGGTTTGGTTGGTACTGCTTCTTGGAAGGACATTTCTCAGCTCTATTCAAATGACTTGCACAGGAAATACAAGTTAGCTCCGAAGCTGACTAAAAAAGCTGTCAAACTGCCAGCTTTTTCAAAAATGAAAGTGGGTGCTGCAGTTCGTGTGTTACGCCACACAGTGGCAGCTGGTATTGACATATTGACACACTTGTATTTTGTGGTAGTATGCCATTATCTGCAACTGGCACTTCAGACTTTTGTCAGAAAGTTAATGACATTTTTGATTTCTTTAATACATACAGTGTGAAAGGGCCTGTGCATCTAAGAAACTGTATTAGGAGTGATTCAGAGCATCTGGATGTTCTACATGTGATGAAGCCATGGATTCACTCTTGGAAATTTGTAGGCTCTGATGGAAAAGATTACTCCCTGAGGATAAAATGTGTAAAGGGGCTTCTAAGCAATATATGTGCTTTGGAAATGCTTGCTTTCGAGGTACTGACTGGAACAAAATTGTACTTATTCTCACGTAAAATTAACCAAGACACATTGGAAAACTTTTTTTCAACTATGAGGCAGAGAGGTGGTTTTTGCAGCAACCCATTTCCAAGGCAGTTTTGTGCTGCATTTAACAGCTGTACACTAAGCAAACTGATAAATTCCTCTAATGTGGCAAGCAGTAATTGTGAAGGAATTGACTGGGGTCAGGCAATACTGGACATGAAATCTGCTCAAACATTAAAGGTCTCTCAGTTGTTATGCAGTAGTGATACACGTTCTGCAACAAAGCTACCAAATGTGGAAGTTCCAGCAGACCTTGAAGAACAAAACAGTATGAGATATGTGTTTGGTTACATGTTGAAGAAACTTTTTTCTTTACATAATTGTGTCAAGTGCAGGAATCTACTTGTAGACAACAGCCAGGACTTAGATGCAAATGACAAATTTTATTGCCATTTCAAAAGTTACGAAGACAATTTTGAAGCTTGGTTATTTGCAGTGAAAATATTTGTTTATTTTTGAGGGATTGTGAAAATCAGATGGCATCAGTTTTTGATTAACATTCTCACAAGAAAAACTGTGGTGAATTATATGTAAACTTGTTGCTGGCTGTCCCAAGTTTTCCCCCTGGATGTTGTGAAGAAACTAAGCTGCTGTTAATCAAGATATTTGTTAAAGTGAGACTTGTTTACCGGCTCAAATATTGGAATCAAGACTTAGTTTCTAACAACAAGAAAGCAAATAAGAAACTGAAGTAGTTGGCTCATTTGGGCTGCTGATTTCTTTGGTATGTATTTCGTTCACTTCTGTTGTTAGTCACCTAATTTTCCTTGCTTCTTTCGTGTGATGACATTATTTTGTCAGCACCTTGTGCACTGACTGATTGATTGAAAATTATTCAAATATTTGGTTTTTCTTGAAATGTAGTGTAATCAGCTCATTATAATGTTTTTAGCATATTTCTCCCGCTATTTTGCAGTTGCTTGTGTCACTTAGAATAATATAAAGATGAAGGTCGTACTTGTGGCAACGGGCGAAAATGACAAACGCAGTAGGCCTACAGTACGATAAACGAGCTGTCGGTCGTTTTTGCATGTAGAGGTACATGTATGTGCTTCCTACATGTGAATCTGTGTGTTTATAATCTTTTGATATCAATGTGGTAAGCTGCAATTCTGTCCAATGTCAAAAGTGTTTCTTCACGAATGTGTTGTAGCTTGCCACTCTATTCATGATTTTTGTCCTTACTTGCGCTTTTTTTAGAATCATTTTTAGTAACATATATGCCTTCTGGTACCACACAAACCCTTGGAGCCAAGAAAATAACTCAAATAATTCGGAAATGAAGAAGGAAATGGATCCAAACAAACATTATGCTTACGACGCGTCTGACGTTCACCTTACCTGCCACTTGGAGCGCTAGTGTCGCTCCATCTGTCAAACGGCAACAATTTTTACAGCAGTGAGTGTCGCGACTGTTATATTAGACTGTGGATACATTTTCTAATAGTAATCAATATGCTTTTACTCTCAAAAACAGAAGTAAATTAACATATAATAAGACAAATTATAATAAATTCTGACAAAAATATAAGAAAACATTTACAATTCGGTATCGACAAATACGGTAAAAAAATAACATCTCCCAGATCCATTACAAGGTCTTGGTAGCATAACTATGACTGTGTAGCTAATATCTAAACCCCAGAAAGCACCAAGCTGGTATTCCGAAGGGGGTGTGGAATCTGAGAAACAACCAGTATTCAAGAATATTGCTATCAAAAAGATGTTTTTGGGAGTTAATTTGACAAACTTAACCACGATAGCCTCATGATACTTATTCAGGAAACTGGACTAAGCAATAAATGCTTGTGTGTGAAAAAATAAACGTGTTTGGAGTCCAGTGAACAACATGAGCCATAGGTAGCCTATATGAAATGTGATGTGATATGGCATCTAGGATATTTCGTTTGTTTCAGTGAAATATTTTGAGTGTGTGTTTTGATCATAATATGAAGTTTATTTTTTGTGGCTGGTAGCTTAGACTGTATTGTTTGCTAGGTGTACTTTAAGTCTAGGCCTACTGGAGATTGTGTTCGACTGGGGGAATGCTTGTGACATACAAGATGTATATATGTGTTCATTTACATTGACAGGCTGATCTGTAGACTGGTGTAAACATATATCTAGGATAGGTTGGGTTGGTAGGTCATTCCATAGATACATTTAAGTACCTATGTGTGGCTCCATTTTCGAATTGGGGTCTGGTATTTTCAAGTTTTTAATATATTTGAAGGACTAATAGAAAGAACATCCTGGGCCCAAAACTACCTTTTCTCACAGAGATCCTGTTAGTCCCTAGCATTTTATTTCGCTAACATTTACGTGTTATTAGTTAGGTGAGCAGTTGATCAGTTCTGTGTCTTATATCTCCACCACGTTAAGGGTGTTGTCGTTCATAAGCTTGGTATCACATTTTTAACTAATCCTGTTTTTGGCATTTCAAAGATTGATTTGGACACAACAGTTCATAACCAGTTCTTTGTCTTGCCTTTCTCCAACCAGTCAGTTATAGAGAGGTCTGTGGTTTAACATGAACCCTAAAAACAGTGCAGTTTTTATATTAACAGATTGTTGCCAGAGGTTAAAGAGTGATAAATGACAGAAGAAAGGGGTTGTGACATTTTGAAAACTTAAAGTAAGTGCAATTTTAGGGTATGCCTTCTTGGTCACTGTCCACGTTCTCAGACTAACATGTAAAAATCATTTTATGTACTGTGATATCATGTCTTAGAGTTCAAGTTTGTTGTCTAGATAACAATAGGGGGAACAATCTTACACGTGAGGTGACATCAGTGCAAGAATCCAAATATTAAACAATGAAGTTATTAAGGAATTGTTTTATAAAGAAACAGTATGGCTGGTCACTACTGATAGTCAAGTAAGCAAGATCCCAGGATTCCCTACTGCTGATTAACACTTTTAAAAGTGAAACACTAATCTTATTTTTCAGAACTATTCATTCTTGTCCTCACATCCTGTCTGTCTGCGTGAGGTAGGAACTAAGTTAAGGGGCCATTGGAAGTGTTCTATTCCACCTGTCTCCTTTGACCCATGACATAATGGTGTTGTGTGTGTGTTTTTGAATTGGTTTGTGTTTGTTGAGTTTAACATGTGATATTGGGTTCATTATCACTATGGTAACATGGGTTTATTTGAGTCTGGGTAGCCAGTGCTGCAATGTGGGTTTGGAAATCTTCATTTTTCAGTGATGGTTTTTTATGTGTGTGGCATTTTGTTAGGTTTGATTAGTTTGTGTGTGTGTGTGTGTGTGTGTGTGTGTGTGTGTGTGTGTGTGTGTGTGTGTACTGGTAGCGGCGGTCAACCTAGGTGATTTTGTTGCATGCTTTTGTTGGTAATAAACTTTTATTTTTGGTTTTAATCTGTAGTAATTCTGATGTTCTGTCTGTTTTACATTTATCGTACTTTGGTTGGTTTTAATTGATCTGGTGTATATACAGGTTTTTGCGTTTTCGAGTTGTTGAAGGTTTTGGTTTTTGTGGTGTTTTTTGAGTTATGTTGGTGTGTGAAGTTTACATTGTTTTCATTATTATTATTATTATTATTGCTGGTAGGTATTGAGAGCTGCATTTGAGCTACATAGGTCAAGGGAAATGTCTGATTCCACTCTTCAGGTTGTAGCTATTGGTTCCTTGGTATCTGGGCTTCCTTTCAGCTGTATTGGTTCCTTGCTATCTGGGCTTCCTTTCAGCTGTAGAGGTCGAGGGAAACATCTGATTCTGCTTTTCGTGGCACTTAGGCAGTCTAGGGAGTACATGCGCTGATCATGAGAAAAGTACCTATTTTTGAAGGAAACACGTATTTCTGAAGATATAAGCATATATATGCGCTGAATGCCAAAAATTTTTTTATTTCAAAACTTGAGTGTTACAGTCATATCTGACGCGCTCTTCACCAAAAAAGTACTTATTTTTCATTTGGATGCAAAGAAAAAAATCTGTTAACTGTCTCAAAAAATTTTTTTGTATCAAAAATGACATATTGCATATGTATGCACGGAATTTAATTTTTTTTTTTTTCTCCTCTCTCTCTCTCTCTCTCTCTCTCTCTCTCTCTCTCTCTCTCTCTTCTAGAAAGGTGGAATTAATAACAAAATTGTGGAATGGGTTTTCCCCAAAACGTTGACACCAGAGAAATTCCGCCAGGTAGTTATTCAGCATAGCACAGTGAGTTCTGAAAGGCCTTATAGGATTTTTTTCTTTAGCTTTTTGCCAGACTGACTCCATGTGATTTGTGGTTGCGTTTGTAAAGGGATCGAGAAAATAGAAACAGTGAAAGTAATCTTACTTCAATGATAAAATGAAACTACAGAACAACCGCGGGAAATAGGGGGTCTAGCACAAGGACAACCTAATTTTAACAATACAAAACATCACATCACATCACCCCTAAAAAGAGTCTCACCCTACGACATAATGCTACAGCCACAAAGCCAGCAGGAATCGTACAGTTCACTCGACCTATATAGCTCAAACCAAGCCCACAATACCAAAAAACGAACATCTGCAATAACGAAAATGGCACTTACGCAGTTTGGGGGGGTACATGCACTGATCATGAGAAAAATACCTATTTTTGAAGCAAACACATATTCTTAAGATATAAGCATATATATGCACAGAATACCAAAAAAGTACTTATTTTCATATGGTGGTGGGGGGAGGGGGGGGGGGGGGGGAAGATTAATTAACTGTCTGCTTTCACCAGCTTATTCATGTTGCTATGCCAATATGCTGCAGACATTTTAATATATTTCTTCACAGAGTTCTTTAGCCATAGGTAATGCTGACAGTTTCATACATCCTTACCATGATAGCTATTGTTGGCTTTGCATATTGTTGCATATGGTATTTGTCCCTGTTGCTCACAGTTATGCATCTTGATCAGTGCGCCCAACAACCTATATTTTTCTGTTGAGGCTGTCCGTTTTGAAGTATCGTATATTACTGCGTGTGCCAAAATGGCGAGAAATTTTCCAGATTTGAGCAATTTGGTAATGGAAGATTTATACCATGTTATGGAGAACACCCGAAGCTCAATACAATGGGCTAGGCAACAAGGTCTTATGAAGAACGATATGGTGTGTGAAAATAGGTATTGTGTTGGATACAACGAGATGAAGCTGGAGAAAACTACAGGGAAAGATGGCGAAATTTGGAGCTGCTCCATTGGCAGGGACTGTAGAAAGAAATGTTCAGTCAGGAAAATGTCATTTTTTGCTGGCAGTCATTTATACATTTCTAAAATTGTGCAACTGTCTTACATGTGGGTTTTCGAATTCAGTAGGCAAAAGTTTTTAATAAGGGAGCTCAAAATTGGCAGTGAGCACACTGTGTTCGATTGGTGCCAATTTTGTAGAGATATCTGCCATGAATATTTCTTAATTGAGCCAATAGTTTTGGGCGGCCCTGGCCATACTGTTGAAATAGACGAGAGCTGCTTCGTCAGCACCATCGAAGTCATAGGTGCGAGAGCAATGGGTCTTTGGTGGTTATGACGTTGAGACAAAGCAAAGCTTTATGGTTGCTGTGCCACAACGTGATGCTACCCATTTGCTGCCAATTTTGCAACAGTATGTTTTGCTACTGGAAACACAGCAGTTTCTGATTTGTGGCAACTTACAACACCATAGGTAACTTGGGCTACTTGTCGTTGCAGTGTGTGGCTGATTTCGATGAGTGATTTATGTCCAGCATTTTGATGATGTGATAGGTGAAAGCAGACAGTTGGTATTGATAAAAATCAAAATTTCTGTTATGTAAGCTAGGACTAGTGGGCCAGGGAAAAAAGTAACCAGTCGCTCGGTCATTTCAGAAAAAAATTGATATTTGCTGGATGAATTCCCGAATGTTTAATGGGTTTAAAGACATTTTTAAAAAAAATTTATTCTCAACATTTAGAAACAGTGGCTATTTTTTGCTTTTACAGGCATCTGTTTTTATATAAATTATTCAGTACTGAGTTGCCCCAAAAATTTCAAATAAGAATCATTAACTGGACTATAAATTAAAAACCATGATAACCATGCTGAATGTATTCCTTAATATAGGCCCTACTTTTAATGGCTCAAACTTGTTGATTGCAAGCTAAAAAAGCTCATTCTTTAAACTATTTAATTGAATAGATAAAAATTCTACTTGTCAAGCAGCGGCAGAACACATACATAAAAGACAGCTGTAATTAGCAATCTTTTGGAGCCAGTGGCTCCTTCTTCAGGCAGAAGGGTGGAAGGGGAAGTAATCGAGTGAAGGAGAAAGACTGGAGAGGTCTAGGAAAAGGGGTAGATATTGGTTAAGTCACCCAGAACCGCGGGTCAGAGGAGACTTACCGTACGGGATGAGAAGGAAAGACATTACTTATGGCAAGTCTCCTCTGACCCGCTGTTCTGGGTGACTTTCCCGATATCTACCAATTTTCCTAGACGTCTCCAGTTCTCTTCCTTCACCCCTCTTCCGTCTTTTATGTGCGAGTTCTGCTGCCACTTGGTGAGTAGATTTTTTATCTACCCTAATTGTATTTTTCCAAAGTAAGAGTAATTTCTCAGCCTTAATATTTATTGTGCTATTTCACTATACAGTATAACTACTTCTTATAGTGAGAAGCTTACACAAAATGTACACTATTTTAAAAAATTGATTTTTTGAATTTTTTCATTCTTTGACCTACAATATCTTTGTAAGGAGAGCAGATAAAAGTCTGAAAATTACACACTTAATGGATCTTCATGATATCAAACTTAAATTGGAAGTAACAAACAGAAAATATTGTGGGGAAGTGTAATCAAAGACTGCAATTTATTGGCAGTACGAAGGAGATTGCCTACACTACGCTTGTCCGTCCTCTTTTAGAATTCTGCTGCGCGGTGTGGGATCCTTGCCACATAGGACTGACAGAGTACATTGAAAAAGTTCAAAGAAGGGCAGCACATTTTGTATTATTGTGAAATATGAGAGAGAGTGTCACAGAAATGATAATGGATTTGGGCTGGACATAATTAAAAGAAAGGCATTTTTTGTTGCAACAGAATCTTCTCATAAAATTCCAATCACCAACTTTCTCCTCTGAATGTGAAAATATTTTGTTGACACTGACCTACATAGGAAGAAACGATCACCACGATAGAATAAGGGAAATCAGAGCTCGAACGGAAAGATATAGGTGTTCCTTCTTTCTGCGCTCTATACGAGATTGGAATAATAGAGAACTGCGAAGGTGGTTCGATGAACCCTCTGCTAGGCACTTAAATGTGATTTGCAGAGTATCCATGTAGATGTAGACAAGCCTGTACAAATCTGTGTGTTGTCATCCCCCTTCCACCAACATCTGTTCACTCACACTTAGTTAATAATGAGCCCTTGAAGTGTGCAGTTGAACAATCGAGTCTCAAAATAATGAGAATAGTTTTTCTAAGTGTTGGTTACTAACCTTGAAAACTCAATAGTGTGTCATTTAATTGCCAAAGTCAGGATAAATTTCTGAAGGACAAAAGCAAACCTTGGCAGTTGATGAATGTATAGTTCTTGCTGACTTTTCTGAAAACTATTCCTTTGTTGTTCAAGTGAAATACAAGGGCACCACTGGGTAAACAAACAGGCCACAGTTTGTCCATTTATGTTCTGTTATAAAGATCCAGATAAACTAGAGTCATAGTTTTTGTGTTGCAAATGATTACTTTGAGCACAAAGCTACAGCAGTGCATGCTTTTCACCTGCAGTTAACAAACTACGTAAAACAGCACGACAGTTCCATAAACAAACTGATGAACTTCTCTGATGGTGCTGCAAGCCAATATAAAAGCAAACAAATATTAATATCTCCTTTCTCCAAGAAAAAAAGACCGTTGGCTTGGTGCAGAATAGCACTTTTTTGCATCATGCCCTGGGAAGAGTGAGTGTGATGGCATAAAGGGTACAACAAAGTGAGCTGTCACAAAAGCTAGTCTGCAACGGACCTATGAGAACCAAATCTGGACACGTCAAGAAATGTTCACATTCTGTATAAAGAATAGGTAAAAGGGATTACGTATGTTTCATTAAATGTGAGGAAATACGAGAACTCTATGCCAATGTCTTGGAGGAAAGATTCAAAACTTGTCAGAAGGTTAAAGGCACCTGATCTTTTCATTGTTTTATACCTTAGTCATACAACTTGCTCAACTGTAAGTTCACATCAACATCCTCTGATAGTGAACGTCATCACTGTGGAAAACTTGTACCACTGACACTTCAAAGTAAGGACATAGTGGCTTGTGTCTATGACGAACAGTGGTGGATTGCCAAAGTTGGTAACATTGCTCGTCAAAACTAAGATGTGGATGTTACATTTTACCAGCACCAAGAACCCCGTTTAAAAAATTTGAAAAGGATGAATTCGAGAGGCCCGTTAAAAATCATTAAAGGAGTTGTCTTCTCCCCTGGAATTTATGACTGTGACTAGGCGAACATTTAACCCTGTGCCCAACATGAGTGAAGAAATATCTCTGTTGTTCAATAAACAACATAGTAAAAACAAATAAGTTGAGAACGGGATAATGTAATGAATTGTCTCATTTTTTAAAGAGTTATCCTAGATATTTTTAAATTATGTAATTTATACACTGTTTCCATCAGCCCAGATATTGCAAACAGTAAGAAACATATTTTTGACTCGTATTTGAAATTTTTTTGTCCATGGAATCTCAAGGTTGAAATTTATACAGAAGTTTGATATCATAAAGGTCTATTAAATGTGTAATTTTCAGATTTATATCTGGTCCATTAACAAAGATTTGCAGACCAAAGAATGAAAAAATTCAAAACATTTGTTTTTAAAGTGTTTTTAAGTATAAGCTTGTCATAATTGTTTCTCTAAAAAAAAAAAAAAAAAAAAAAAAAGGTATCTATACTGAGTAGTGTAATACCACAAAATGTATTAAGGCTAAGAAACTACTCTTTGGAAAGATAGTATTAAAAATGGTTTTTTTAAATTTACAACCAACAACTTTGAGACATTAAAAGTGTATTCCCTAATACATTCAGCAGGGTGATCATGGTTTTAATTTATGGTCCAGTGTCTGCTGAAATAAATACCTCTTATATGAAAGGTCTGGCGCAATCCATTACCGAATAATTTAAAAAACCACAGACGCTTATAAAAGTGTAAGAATGCTTGCAGCCTGAAACAAAAATGGCTGCTCTTTCTAAACGATAACCAATAAATGTTTTTAAAAAATATTTTTGAGTCCACCAAACATGAAGGAATTCACCCAGCGAATTCTTTCTACGCGAATGCAGTTGTCTCTCTTTGTAATTTTATTGCTTTCTCAAGTATGTTTCCCTTTGGATACAATTAATTGATAGTTTTATGGTTTGGATGGTGTACGATCTTCCACAGAATGCTTGTATTTACTTAATAGGCACACGTTTCAAAATCCAAATATTAGATCATTATTTCTCTGAAGGAAACATTTTTTCCAGTATAAATCCTAGAGGCAGAATTGTATTGTTTACATTGTGACTGCAGCACTACTCTTCTCTCACCTGTTGTATATAAATATTTCTGGAATAATTTTATCACCTGTTTAACAGGACACTAATGACAGCAGCGGAGAAGCTTGCCGCTGTTCCTGATGTGGATATCGACCCAGAAGGAACATTTAAGTATGTTCTAATAGGTGTCTTTGGTCCAGAGGGTCCTGATGGCAAAGAACCGAGCAAATTAGTGGTCAGTAACTGGTAAACTAATATTTGGTCAACTTTGTGATACATTATTATTTGAGAGACAGTCGTTAGCATCATTTTTCAATTTTCTCAGTTGAATTTTTCTTTTGATGTCGGTGACTTCCAATGGGGAATTGTAGCCTAAGGTTGGTTGTTATCTGCATAACATAGTGTTTCAGTGTTTACTGTTAAATTGGAAGGGAGATGGTGGATGGTGATACAACTGAAAACACACAAAAAATTTTCACTGAAACACTGTTGAACTACAGTTATGGCCCTGTGTGCTATGGTATCTTTGTCAGATAGTGTTGACAGAGGACATGAAAAAGCATTCAAAGAAGAGCAACTTATGTTGTTTTATTGCTAAGAAGGGGGAGTGCGCCATGGACATGCAGGGTGTGTACGACCCGGAAGAGCCGGGGAAAAACCCGGGAAATTTTTCATTGTTTTTGTTTTCAGTTAAATTTGTGTAATTTTGATTGGTAAGAACCAATACTCTAACAAAGGATATTTCTGTGTCTCAATACTGCAGCAATAAAACATGAACAAGAGAAAAAACGAAAATAAAACTTAAATTTCAAGGGAAATGCACCATATACAGCAACAAAACGGTGCTCATACAAGTGTCCGCCAACAGTAAAATGCGTCAAAGGCCTTAGGAAGACTGTGCAATGCTTTGTAACAGCAAATTGCCTCTGCTGAGCGTGACGTCACAACTGTTTACATTAAATTCATTTTAACAGTTACGAGCTCGATCATGCACATGCACAGTTGAGTAGTACCTTCTCCCGCTTCTGGCTACAGAAATTGTTGGCTGTGTAAGCAGTCGCAGCAAGCAGCTAGATGCTACTGGGAAAAATTTTACTGGAGCGCCCAAGCTGCCAGATTTATACATGCGCAGGAGGTCCAAATCTAGGGAGGGGGGGCAAATTCATATTCTTGAGGGGGGGGGGAGGAAACCTTGTTTCACAAAGCGACTCGCATCCAGCGCACGTTAGTTTGTTAGTTTATCGATTATTCATATTACGTTGAAACTCATCCCTGTCGGTTTTTGAACATTTTTAACACATTCTAAGTTGATTTTGAATGAATCGTAAGTTGATTTGTGAATGCGTGCGTAGTGTACATGTTTCCTCTGTCAGTGGAATCTGACAGAGCTGAGCGAAGTAAGGCTGAACGGATGAATGCCAACCGCTGTCTGATTGTGTGGTTGATTGTGTTTGCGAATGATGAGCGTTGTTGTAATTACTAGCGGAATCCATAGATTCAGATTACAGGAGTGGAAATAAACGAATAACAGGTAAGAATGATTACGTATTACGTTCTCGGTGTATACAAGAAAATGAAATTTTGACAAAAAATTTTTGGGCAGATCGCTATACTAGTAAGGGCGAGTTGTACAGTCCACAGCTAGCAGCTACTTTAAGTTTCTAGTTCACCTTTATCTCTCCCCATATTTTTTTATCTTTCATTTTCATTTCAACCTCATGTTACACTTTCCACCTTCTAATACCATGTCACCCTCACAACACCCCCACAAAAAAATGGTCTTTAAATATGTCTGCTTGTGTCTGTATATGTGGTCTTTAAATATGTCTGCTTGTGTCTGTATATGTGTGGATGGATATGTGTGTGTGCGCGAGTGTATACCCGTCCTTTTTTCCCCCTGAGGTAAGTCTTTCCGCTCCCGGGATATATATATAATTTTTTTTAACGTCCTATCTCAAACGCTCGAGGGGATGGCGGGGTATTGCCCCGGTTCGGAAATATTAGAGATCCGGGACCGATGCGCAGAACAGTCTGAATTACAGTTGGGAAGTGTGTAGTCTCCACGTGACCCATTTTTACATTTAGTGTTTTTGCTGTTTCCTCTTCATTTACTGCTCCCACGTCAAATGAAGACAAAACAGATTTCTGTGGCCGGGAGCTATCAAGTGAATTAAAATACATTCACATAATTATGGAAGGCTAAACTGTGTTATTAGTAGCAGATTTTATTTTATTTCCATCTTTCTGACAGTCAAGCGTTAATTGCCTTTTAGAACAATGAAGTTATTTTTGTTGGTTTGCCAAAGTTATTTTCTTTCATTGATCTTTTCCACTAAGGCAGACAATATAATTTAGACAAAGTGTTTAATTCCACACACTGTGTTTGCTGCATTTCAAGTGCACATTTTCAACTTCTAGCTTATTTGGCGTTACGCCATAATAAAGAACCAAATATGAGACAGGACAGTACTGGTACTCCAAGAAAATTTACATCCCAAAAACCACATAGAAAAGCTTAATAACAGGTCGTGGGATTCTGGACATACAAATTTGCACTTTAAATGTGAACATTTTAGTATGGGTCATGAAATTCTGATTCTCTTGGAGTATCCTCTGATGTCTTGTTTCTTACATAATGTAATATCTTTTATTGTTTCACACGTACGAACATGCGGGCTCCCTACGACATCGTAGCTGCGCTTGCGCAGTGATGCCTGTCATCTGGCGCTCTCTGGCAACTGCAGAAACGAACCTATTTCTAACAGGTCGTGGGAAAATATTTCGAATGGTGGGTTGAAAATCGTTACCATCAAAGTACCATTCTAGCAGTTACACCAGAACTATGTGAGATAATATACGATGAATTTCTTAAATCACAAAGTGTTTGACTCTCATTTAAAAATCAACTCTTTGATGATGAGCCATTTAGATGAATTTTGAGCCTGGAAGATCAGACATTAATGTCGTTATTAAAAATTTTACTGGCACCTTTGTGTGATACATCTTAAATTGTAATACGCGCATAAAAGACCAACATTTTATGTGAAAGCTTAGCTTCTCTTGCAGCGTATTAATCTGATAGACCAATATTATATGTGAAGGCTTTGCGTTTCGTTTAGCAACACTATTTACATTAATTTGAACCATTAACTTTTTCTGTTTGTGTGTTCGCGCTACTTAACAGTGATGTTGCTGTTGGTTGACTACATCACGTGTCCTAAGCTCTGAATACCTGCTGTGATCGGCTGGCGAAATCGCATGAAATGAGCTATGACTAACTTACAAAAGCGCATCCCAATCTCAATTTCAATGCTTTGGAAAGTAACATGCGGTGTTTGGTGGAATTCGAGTTCATACTTTCCTGATACAAAAATATGCAGCATACATGTTGCTGCACATCAAAGATCTTTCCAAAATGCGTGTTTTTTTTATTTTTTTCCCTAAAGCGCCAGGACATTCTACGCCCGTGTATAAAACCATAATCAAAGGACTTATAAGTTATACAGTTCCAAGAGAAAATATACCGTCAGTTAACAGGGAAAAAGTATGTTTTCACTTGGGAGAAAGTGTATTTTTGACTGAGAAAATCGGGAATTTTTTTTCCTTGTCCGCGTATACCCTGACATGATATACAAGTTGGGATGACAGTCATTAAAACAAAGGTGTTTTTTGTTATGATGAGATGTTTTCAGGAAATTTCCTCTGAATGGCAAAATATTTTGTTGGCACCCACCTACATAGGGAGAAATTATTATCATGATAAAGTAAGAGAAATCAGAGCTCCCACAGAAAGATTTAAATGATATTTTTCCCCAGTGCTGTTGAAGAGTGGAATGTTACAGAAATAGTCTGAAGGCTTTTCGATGAATCCTCTGCCGAACACTTAAGGATACAGGATACTTATAAATGGTGGAAAAATCAAAATTTTTTAAATGACTTTATTAAATTCTATAGTCTTTCCTGATTACATTGATATATACACTGTAGGGTTTGAAATGAAAAAAGACCTATACATACCAAATTTTAAAGTTACGGTCATGTACGAGGTGCGACAATAAAGTAATGAGACTGATTTTCTTTGCAAGGTGTGGCACCCCTGCAGGCTTGCGTAGGCACAATATCTGTGACCTTGGTCTATAAGCCGCTTCTAGTCCAAGCGGCATGTTGAAGCAACTGCTCAGTCACGAGTTGTGCTGTAATAAGTTAACACGTGTTAGTGTCTCTCATCACAGAAATGGAACTGCATAATATTGCGCAACAGTATGCCATTTCTTTTTGCGTTAAATTGAGTGAAAACGCGACGACAACTTACGGTAAGCTTAAGAAGGCTTTTGGAGAGGAGGTTATATCAAAAGCTCAAGTTTCTGATTGGCATAAAATGTTTAGTGAAGGCAGAACAAATGTTGAAGATGAAGACTGCAGTGGATGACTGTCAACCTCACGGATGGGTGCATGAACTCGTAAAATCTGATAGAAGTTTATCCATGAAAATGATTGCAGGAGAACTGCACATCAATCGAGGAACGGTTCGTCTAATAATAACATTGCTGATAATTGGATTCTGCATCACGATAATGCACTATCCCATACTGCTCTGTCAGTACAGTAATTTCTAACCTCAAAACAAATTTCGGTACTACCAGAGCCACCTTATTCACCAAATATTGCTCCGTGCAACTTTTTTCTCTGTGAAAGAGTCAAAATGGCGGTCAAGGACACCATTTTCAAATAACACAAGATGTCCCAAGAGCTGTGACGAAGGTCTTGGAGGATATTACAGAAGATTAGTTCCAGAAATGTTACCATCAATGACAGAAGTGCTAAAGAAAGTGTGTGCAATCAGAAGGGAACTTTGAAGGAGACAACACGAAAATTGACTAAAACTGTAAGCAACATTTTTTTTCACATCAGTGTCATTACTTTACATTCGCACCTTGTATACTGCCATGCCCCCTTTATTTCTGTTACAGAAACCAGTATTATTTTGAAAAGAACTGTGCACTTTCTTTCTGTTTCCAGCGATTATATGTATGATACATTGTATATGTTGGTAACAGTGCAGGTTTCTAGCGTCTGTAAATGATTATCTTTGCAAGTATTTACTTTTGTGTTCTGAAGCAGTTTGTTCACATGTTAATAAACGTTTGTTTCCCAAGTGCTACATATATTTGTGGAAATACATATTTTTTAGTGTGCCACACATCAAGAAATTCAATAAAAGGAAATTCTGTGGTAACCAGTTGACAAACAAAACAAGCCACACTGTTGAAAGTAACCTACGTGTCAGTTCTTCAGTGATGACCGAGCGAGGTGGCGCAGTGGTTAGACACTGGACTCGCATTCGGGAGGACGACGGTTCAATCCCGCGTCCGGCCATCCTGATTTAGGTTTTCCGTGATTTCCCTAAATCACTCCAGGCAAATGCCGGGATGGTTCCTCTGAAAGGGCACGGCCGACTTCCTTCCGCATCCTTCCCTAATTCGATGAGACCGATGACCACGCTGTCTGGTCTCCTTCCCCGAACAACCAACCAACCAGTTCTTCAGTGAAGAAATTCACATGTGGCACGCCTCCTGGTGATTCAAATTTTTGTGTTAAAAATGACGCTGTTTGTAGTGGATTTGTTGTTGTTGGTGTGGGTATCTTATCTTCTTTGATAAAGGAAGTGGAAAAATGTAAACAATGTGATGGTGTAGGCTGTCTGGAACTAACTGAACAACAAAGTAGCAGGAAGGGTTTAGCGCCAAAATTAGTTGGTCTGTGTAGATCCTGTAATAAATCTACCTCGAAAATGACTTCGAACATTGTGCATAATTCATATAATGTGAATTTGAAGTTAGTGTACGCAATGCGTGCAATAGGAAAAGGAAAAAAAGGCTGCACAAACGTTCTGTCATTTGATTGATCTTCCTCCTCCCGGTAGGTTCAGCAAGTACATAAGAATACTTTTAGGTGCCTTGACGGTTGTGTCTAAAGCATCTATGAAATGTGCAGTAGAAAAAACTGTTAATATTAGTGAAACAAGGGACATTGCTGTTGCACTTGATGGGACATGGCAACATCGAGGACATCGTTCCTTGAATGGTGTTTTAAGTGCTACTTCTGTGGAGAATGGAAAAGTTTTTGATGTTGAGTGCTTATCTAATTATTGCCACACCTGCCATAGTAACACTGAAGGACATATTGAACATCAGTGTTATAATAATTATGATGGTTACAGTAGAGGTATGGAGAGTGATGGAGCTCTAAAATTATTTCAGAGGTCAGTGCCCGTTCATAACCTTAGATATACAAAGTACCTAGGTGATGGGGAATCTAAAGCTTTCAATCAAATTAATGAGTTCAATGTTTATGGTGATAGCTTCGTAACAAAACTGGAGTGTTGTGGACATGTGCAAAAGAGGATGGGTGCTAGATTGAGGAAGCTAAGAAGAGAAATGAAAGGAAAATTGCTATCTGATGGAAAATCTCTGTCTGGCTGAGACAGATTGACAAAAACTGAAATAGACCTCCTTCAGAGGTATTAAGGACTGGCCATTAGACAAACTGCACCTCTGAATGATGATACAGCAATGAGGAAAGCTGTATGGGCCACCTACTTTCATAAGTTGTCCACAGATGACCACACTGTTCATGGACTTTGCCCTAAAGGAGTAGATTCTTAGGTGTGCTTACCAAAAAGCAAAAGAAAGTGGTCAAATATACTATCAAAATATCATAAGCATTTTCTTCTTGAGCCTGTTATGAATGAAATAAAACCAATTTTTAGAGACCTGAGTGGACCCTGTTTTGCTTAGTACCACATTTACTAGAATCTAAGACGCACCTGAAAAATGAGACTCGAAATCCAGGAAAAAAAATTTTCCCGAATCTAAGCCGCACCTGAAATTTGAGACTTGAAATTCAAGGGGAGAGAAAAGTTTTAGGCCGCACCTCCAAATCGAAACAAAGTTGGTCCATTGTAATATGAGACACAATTTAGGTCAAATGAATGACGATACAGCTACAGTAGTTTGGTTCGAGTCGTAAGCTCAGTAGTTAAGCTTTACCAGGTAGCCATTACTATGCGTCAGGCGCTCCGTCCCTATTATACGGGTACCCTTCCTCTTTCGCGTACTTCGTTAGCGAAACAATGGCAAGAGACTGCTATTTACTGTTACCTACACTCCTGCTTTCTTGGAGAATGATCAACAAGAACCAAATAATAGACAGCGTACGATAGAAGATATTCTGAACGGGAGTTTAGCGAAAATTTTTCTCCGTTTGAAAATCTTTGCAGGCACCTCGTTAGTACATTACATTCTGCACTGAAATTAGTCATCTTCGATTTAAAAATCTAGTCAATTGCCGTGCTTCATTTCTGACTGTATCACTATTAGGCATAAGAATAATACAAATATAAATATGGGATGATATCTATATTTTTCCGTGTTTGCTGTTGTCTCACTCTAGTTTCGTAGTTTATTAGGCAGACAGGATTTAAATGAGTTAGCAGCAAACACGAAAGAATACATGGCAAAATGTTTATATTCTAATATTCTTATGTGAAGAGAATACTGCATGCTATTCACAATTCATAAAAGTTCCTATAAGGAACCATCTCTTCTCACAGTTAGGAAAAAATTCAGAACGTAGAGTTGGCCATATTGACAAACATCCCAAACAGTCTTGCCAGTCGGATTTTCGTAGTGCATTGAAATGCTGCTACATTCAAAGGTGCACAATACGGAATTTGTATTTACTTCGTTGGATAATGTATGAAAATGCAGTGGTCGAAACTCAAGGCGGAGGAAAAACTTGTCTGCCACCCCTTTTTCTTTTTCTTTTTTTTTTTTTTAATACACTCATGCAGAGGGTTTGGCGCCAGTATTTATCTTTGTGCCTGCAAAGCATGCCTGTGTAGCGCTACATATATTCGACAGCAGAAGTTAGTTGTGGCGGCACCTACCAACATTTTCCAGAACTTCCGCTTACTTTGCACTCAATTCTAAGCCGCAGCCGGTTTTTTGGATTACAAAAACTGGAAAAGAAGTGCGGCTCAGATTCGAGTAAATACGGTAAATGTCTTCATGGGGGCACTCAGAATACAAATGAAAGTTTCAACCATTCCATACGGGAAAGATTACTCAAGAATGTTTTTGTAGGAATAAATACATTAATAGTTGGTGTACTAGATGGTGTGCTATGTTTCAATGATGGAGTGATAGGAAGGTAGGAAGTCCTGAGAAATTTAGGCATAAAATGTGGCTCTAATATGAAAGATCAATTTCTTCTGTGTGACAGACAACAAGTGCATGAAGCTGAGAGATTCGCTCTTCAAGTTACCAAAGAAGCAAGAAGTGCTAAAAGGAATGCCAAGAGGAAGCTTGAAGATGAAGAAAGGCTGCAGGATGTAGACTATGCTTCAGGAATGTTCTGAGGCACAGTTTAATTGGACTCATATGTTCATTCGCAATTTCCCGCTAGTTGTTTTCTTCAGAATTCAGGTACAAATATTTCCTAAAGTTTATAAAGCATTGCTCTCATTTTTTCTGTAACTTTCGGTAGTCCATACTTATGTAGTAGACCTAAGCTTTATTGCAGAATCAGCTAAATCATAGAAAAAATAACATTTTTATTAGGAAAAAATTATAAATATTAAATGTAAGATGTGATACTTTTTTATCCTTGTAATATACGTAATAGGTGGAATTAAATAGGTCTAGTACCTCAGCCATGTCATGCATGTCTGGTAAAAATTTGGTCTCCTTCAAATGTATAACATTGGATCAAATGGTACCTCAGTTTGAGGAAGAATTTCCTTGTTACTTTTTTTAAATAACTCTAAGCAGGTTCAAAAATATTCAAAATACTTCTAATTTGTTTAGAAAGTGTGATCTATTACCTGATATCAACAAAAAATCTTAAAACATATACATTATAAACAGTGCCTGAAAGAAATAGGTGTTGATTTTTACATAATATTGAGCTGGAAAAATGCCGTGTATCCTTAAGTGTGAACTGCCAGATAGCTGTGTAGATTTACACGAGAAATATCGTCTGGTTTGCACTGATGATGTAATGATGTGAGGGGGCTGAATGCATTTTTTTTTCCAAATTTAATGTGCCATTATCAACAGAATGATTGCATGCAGATCATTATATTGGCGTGTGAGGTTTTGGGATTGACATTTATTTTTTTATCGCGTATCTTGAGACTTTGATCCAAAGCTCATGGGATGAGGTGGTACCTAGTTTACAGAAAGCTGAATATATAATTTATAAACAAAAAATTACAGAATTAATAAAATATGAAATTAAGAGAAATTAGGATAAATTACATGTTGCATAGAGAAGTTCTCATGTATTGTGAGGGTCTCCTGTGTGGAATTCTAGCATACCACAAGGTAACCTTTGTGTGTGGATTTGAATACTTAGGTGTATCACTCTTTTTTTCTGCCCTGCTGGGAAATTTGGAAAACAAACCCTGGAGAAATCTTGTTTTTTGTCTCAGTAGATAAAACAGTTTGTTTACTGGGATTTCCTGCATCGTCGCTGGCTGGGTGCAGCTTAATACATGCACCGCTTCCCTACTCCCTCATTCTTACTGCTTCTCCACTTCCTACCACTCCCCTCAGCTTGCAGTCAGTGCTGCCACCACTTCTTGCCACTAGCCTAGTAGCTGCCGATGGGTGGCGTGAGGGGTGGTTTGTTTTGATATGATTCTTGGAGATTGTTGACCCAGTGGCTGGAGACAACGGTCATATGTGCACGAGTTGTGTCTGAGTGATTGTGTGAATATGTGTGTGTGTGTGTGTGTGTGTGTGTGTGTGTGTGTGTGTGTGTGTGTGTTATTTTCCAAGAAAGGTTATGGCCAAAAATTTAGTTGTGAGAGTGTGATTGTCTTTTCTACGTGTCTGTCCATGGTTCAGCTATCATCTTTACGTTGAGTTGCTACCTATCTTCATTAGCATTAATTCTCAGAGTATTTGCACAAATTGATGGATTTATCACCACCATCTCATTTTGTCAACATAATGTCAGTGACTTGTGTAAAGCTGGCCACATGAATGGACTTCCATGATGGGCCAAAACCACAGGCCATTTCTGTGGGTCTCTCTAACGGATTGGGTCTGCCGATTTGAAGCCCATCGTTTCCCAATAATGTGCAAGCCCTGCCCATCGGATCTAGTCTCGCCGATCTGCTCCCAGGCCGGCTCTGTTCCTGTGTGGTATAATGCAGTGGGTTTTCGTGATTTATATGAGGACTCAGGACTGTGGTGCTCCTCGGCAGGCCAGAGGCCACGGGCGATGGAGTTCAGGAATTGTGACTTTCTCACTGCAAGTACAGTGTGCGGTACATTTTTTTATAAACATTTTATTTATTCTAGTACATTTTGGGGCTTAGAAAATAATTTATACAGGATGTACATATCTTTTTTTTTTTTTTTTTACAAACATTCAGTACGCGAATCATGAGTGACCCGGCAGACATCAATACAATAATCGAATTCGTGCCATACCTGTCCCAGCATGGCATCGTCGATTGTGATATTTGTTTCTCGTATTCTCTCCCGGAGCTCCGCTACATCACGTGGTAGAGACCATACATACACCGGATCTTAAATGTGTCCCCACAGAAAAAAAGTCACACAGAGTGAGGTCTGGTGATCAGGGAGGCCATTTCATGAAACAGCTGTTCCCTTCTGTAGCACGGCCAGTTCATCGATGCGGCAGCTCCGTATTCAGGTACCCGCAAACTTCACGATGAAAATGGGGGGGAGCCCCATCCTGCTGAAAGATGAACGGAGAGCCCAATTGCATCTGAAGCATCAGCCATTGCTGCAACAAATCCGAGTAGGAATATCCAGTGACAGTTCTCTTGGCGAAGAAGAATGGCCCGTACAGTTTTCGACACAACAAAGCACAAAAAACATTTACATTTAGCGAATCACACCCAAATTCAATGCATTCGTGTGGATGCTTTGCACCCCAGATTCGACAATTATGCCTGTGCACTTTCCCATTAGTGTGAAAAGTGGCTTCATTGCTAAAACTTAAGCGATCAAAAATTCCATCCCCGTCCTTATTCAATTGTTGCAACTGTGAACAAAACTCAAAACACTTGTCTTTGTCGTTGTTATTGACCTTCTACCCTAGCTCCAATCTGAATGGTTTCATAGACAACTTCTGTCGCATGACTTGGCACAGTCAGTGGAGCCATTTCGAGTTCATGGGATGCACGACGCACCAATTTCTTTGGACTCCTTATGAATGTCTCTCATATGCAATCCAAATTCACTTCACTCACACTGGGATGTCTGCTTCTCTGTGCTGGGCACAAGCAACCCGTCATAATAAATTTGTTGTGCCTTCCTTATTGGTGGTTTCTTACCGTACTTTGTTCTAAACATCCATTGAACAGCTGTAGCAAACACTTTGTTTGTCGAACTCCAACACGCAGAAAGCTCGCTCCGCACCTGAACTTGCAATGTTTATGACTGGTGTTATCGGCAAATCACCAAAGTATGCTGCGGTGGTATACATGAAAAAGAACTTTCAGGGTTTCCTTCAAAAAGACATATGTGTGATATCTGTGCTATGTTTGGTTCTTGTGCAATAAATAATTGAAAGTGTTCCCAGATGTAATGTACACCCTGTATATTAGAAAGTATGAGCGATAGGAAGAACAACTTGTGGCAGTCACAGGCGGTTTGTATGCTATGTACCTGTATATTTTGGCCTGCTTTATATACTACTTTCAATAGGCATACTTTTTTCTGAGGTTATTTCTGAAATCAGTGTAGGTATTTTAAATCTGTCTTGCGACTCCAAGGAAATGCGTATTTGTGTCACCAAATATGTTTAGTTTTATTGAAATAAAATAACATCAGTGCTCTTCATGGAATATTATATACCATTGTCTTTCTTTCTCCATCTAAAAACTGTTCATTACAAAAGATGCTGACATTAGTACTTAAGATTTTTGCTCATGAGGGGAAGAAATACAGAAGTCCTTACATTTTTTTTGTGAACTTATGTCTTTACTTGCCCTTGAGACCTCGAAATTTGTCAGGGAAAAATGCTAAAACTTGCTGGAAATCAGGGAACGTCACTTGGGGAAACTTGCGGCAACCCTGAATGTTCACAAGCTGGCACTGCAGACCTTGCTGACTGCATTTTTCAGGGATGAGAATATTCTTGCCAAGTGCACAGAATTGCCCCAAACTATAACACCATATGAGATAACAGAGCAAAAGTAAACAAGCTTTTGTGTTTGTGTCCAAGACATAGTGTATAGTGAAGACAGAAGTGTTCATTTTCTGCTTAAGGTGTTGAACATGATACTTCTGAGAGAGCTTTTCATCTATCTTCAGTCTTAAGAATTTAAAATGTCTGTTCGACCAGCTCAGGACAAGACTATTTCTATTTTACAAGAGTTCAGTTGTTGGCAGTGAAGTATTAATCCGTTCTCCAAAAGCCATGTGCTGATGTTGCCAACTACCTTGTCAGCTAGATGATTTACGTTATGTTCAGTGTTTTCCGAGAGAACACATGTCCGAATATACAAAAGCTTTCGTTTGCATTTGCAGTAGGTATGGAATAAAAATAAAAAAAAAAAAAAAAAAAAAAAAAAAACAGGAGCCCCTGTTTGTTTTTCCTATAGATAGTGGATATAACAACAGCTCCTTTAAGTTATGTTTTCAGATTATTTTTGATGCCACAATTTCCACTCACGTTGCTACTTTTGTGTTTTCTTCTTGCTTAGTACTCTTGATACATTTTGTTGAAAGTTTGACTATGGTTCCTGCTACTAGGTGCGAGGATACAAGTGAGTTGGCTTCCATTCGAACGTCTACGATGAGACGATGGACAGGGTGAAAGGCCTCGGCGTTGATATCGAGTGCACTGGTGGTGGTAGAATACCGCACGACCCCAGTGCCAACGTCATCAAAGCGTACAGCTACTCACAGGTGATACCAAAAGCAGTGAGTTGTAGAAATGACAGTATGTGTCATCTTGAGCTGTTATTCAACTTAATTTTTTACTGTGTGACTGGTTTCAGTTGAAGACCATTTTCAGGCACCTGTTGTATATACATCGTGGATACGGGAAAATTTGGGATGTAAAGAATGTTTGAAAATTATAGTAACAATACAAGCAACACTTACAGAATTTGATTACCAGCAAAAACTATATATATCAAAAGAATACAATGTCAGAAATATAAATTAAATATCCACAAGCATTGTATGTATTGTTACTACAATTTTGAAGTATCCATTTTGCCTGAATTTTTCCTGTTTCCATGCTGTGGGTACAACAGGTCCTCAAAAATGGTCTTTGACCAAAACTGGTTGCATCATAAAAAAAAATATCAACAGCTTAAGATTAAAAGAATCGATTTCTGTGATTTTATCCTTGCTCAAATGGAAACAGATGAATCTTTCATTTCAAAGATTGTGTTTAGTGATGAAGCAACTTTCCACACTAACGGGAAAGTCAACCGTCACAATGTCTGTGTATGGGGCACTGAGAATCCGCGGGAAACAACTCAGTATGAACATGACTCGCCTAAGGTGAACGTTTTCTGTGCCATTTCAGCCAATAAAGATTTTGGTCCCTTTTTCTTCGAAGGTGCTACTGTAACTGGACTACAGTATCTGGAGATCTTAGAGAATTGGCTGTTCCCTCAGCTCGAACAAGAAGCACAATAATTCGTATTTCAGCAGGATGGAGCGCCACCACATTGGCACTTATCTGTCTGTAACTACCTGAACGTCAACTACCCCAGGCGATGGATCGGCCGCCAGGCAGCCCGTGACAGAGCACTTCGTCACTGGCCTCCAAGAAGCCCTGATCTTACCCCCTGCGATTTTTTCTTATGGGGGTATGTTAAGGATATGGTGTTTCGGCCACCTCTCCCAGCCACCATTGATGATTTGAAATGAGAAATAACAGCAGCTATCCAAACTGTTACGCCTGATATGCTACAGAGAGTGTGGAACGAGTTGGAGTATCGGGTTGATATTGCTCGAGTGTCTGGAGGGGGCCATATTGAACATCTCTTAACTTGTTTTTGAGTGAAAAAAACCTTTTTAAATACTCTTTGTAATGATGTATAACAGAAGGTTATATTATGTTTCTTTCATTAAATACACATTTTTAAAGTTGTGGTATTCTTTTTGAATCACCCTGTACAGTTAGTTCTGGCCCAAAAAGTCATTTTAAATGTTTTTAAAGTACAACAAACAGTAGCATTTCTACTGTAATTTGTAAGCCATGATGAACAGTAGCACATAGTGTGAGTTTGCTGCCTTTTTATTTCTGTGGGACCTCGCTATGTGTGTAAACCGAAAAATGGCTTTTCGAGCTGAAACTAGTTGCTTAATTAAAAATATTTTTAGTAACTCTATTATCTTAAGCTGAAAAATATCATTTTCATCCAATGACATTAATAATTTTTGTGTCCTCTTTTTCACTTTTGCCATATGGGTGTGTTCTGAGAAGGTCTATCACATGTTTGTTTCTAAGATTGGTACAGTTGTTTTCTGTCATTAGTTATTGTATGCTGCTTTTGACCACTGAGAATCAAATTTTTCAACTGTTTAATATCAGGATTTAGCAGCAAGTTTTTTTACTCAAGTGTTAAAAGGTGTTGTATCTAACAACTATTTTTCTGATCTTCACAACTATTTTTCTGATCTGAAGATTGCCATGCAGGAACTCAACAAACTAGTTCTGATCTGATTCAAAGACTGCATTCATTTTGTTGGTAGAGACAGTGGGGAGCTGTCCTCTTCAGTCATCATTATCCAGAGGTGAAGCTAGTTTCTTTCAGTAGTGGCTGTCATTATTGACTTCAGTCTTCAAGAGTGTGTCTCAGAAATCATTAAATCAGCAGCAGACTGTTGGTTTATTGCATGAAGAGATTCCAAATACTGCTTTAAATTCACTTCTATCTTAAATTCAGTGCCATGTATGAATGTTTGCTTTTAAACTCCATTGCTACCTCAGTCTAACTGATGTGTGTACAAAAGGAGTGAACAAGTGGCCCGTGTAATATGCCTAGTGTGTTAACAGTGTACACCACTACACATTGTCTATTTTAAAAAATGAATCACTCTGCAGCAACCCAGAATGTCTCAGAATTCCCACACTATGCAGTACAGTATCCAAAGATTGTTATTCTGTGAACAGATATCCATTGGTGTTAATTAGATGTGTACTGTACTCTCCATTTAATGTACAAAAGCAGTTGTCCAGTAGCAATTCATTGCAAGAGGAGGGACAATTTCCAGTTTTGTTATTTATTTTATTTGCCCATTTAAATAAAGCTGACTTAGGAATTTTCCCTTATGTGGGGACTGTTTGTACTAGATAATGTGTCTGTTTGAAGTTCTATATTTGTATATTTTGCTGTTCATGTCACTTCTGCGTAATTTTTCATTGATTGTATCGATACTTGTTTGAATTCTGATATGTTGTGAAATTTCAAACATTTGGGAATCCCGTGATAAACCAGTACTATTACCGTCAATTGTAGGCTTAAACTAAACTGTGTTCTTTCAAAAATTTTTAGAACAGTATGCCTATCATCCTCATTCAAAATATTCTGTCTCTTATTTTGTTGTCCAATTATGTGAGAAATAGTTAAGTTTCAGAATTTTGAGATGCCTGCAAAACTATACTTTGTAAGTTAGTGCTACCAGTGTTTTGTATACGTAATTTACGTAGCAAATCAATGCTTTGTGGTTCACAGCTCAGCCAAAGTATACATCACCCCTGAATTTCATTGTATATCAATGCAAATAAATGTGTATTTTTGAGAATTTTCGGAAGTTACCATTGTCCTTTGCATAATCTGTGAGCAGTCGGGGTTTGTGATGTAGTTCCTGTAGCAGATTTTCTGCCAGACATTTTGTGTTACATCTGGTTTTCCCTTAACCCTTTACTGGCCAAAACTCTATTGGATCTTTTTTTTTTTGCAAACTTTTATACATAAATATGTTACATTGAGTGATAAATTGAATAAAAAGTTGTTTTGAAAAGTTTCAGTTTATTAGAACAAAAACTACAGAAGTCCTCATTTTTGGGACATTGGCCAAATGCGCTATCCAAATTCACAATCTTATTCTCCATGCATAATATTGTAAGAAGCAACACAAACATTAAATAAAGAATATTGTAATGTTATGGAATGTATATTGTACTGGTTGTTACCTATCTCGTTTCTTGATAACTGAATGATGTGGAATCTTACGCGGTATATTGTGGTAGGACCACATTCGCACCATGTGTTTGTAATTGATAATAATATGAGTAGTTCCAGCACAATTTCAGCAAGGCTTATTTATTAGTAGCTGCTGAAAGATTACACACTGCAGATCTCGTTTGTCTAGGGGTTTTGTCTGCAAAACATTACTCTAACAAGCCTGGCCTGGGTTTTCTTCTTGTTTGAAATAAACACTACCGGGTTCGAATTACTTTCGGCTAAAAATAATATTTATTCGTACTCTTTGTTTAGTAACTACAATATTTTCACTTCGAACATTGATACCCTAAAAATGCATTATACTGTACTGGTCACTTAAACACGTCCATCTCCCTCCAATACCGACAAAGAATTGGCGTGCAAGCCAACATGTGCCCGGAAGTTGCAGACATTCCTGCATTCCAGATTCTTTGGTCTTCTGACCTTAATACACTCCAAAGACACATATAAATAAATACATATAAATATACCACATTTATCATCTCAAACAAATCCATTATTTATCATAAAAGAAAATATTCATAAATAAATAAATTAAACACATTGTATGGCAACATAATGAAGTTACCTTAACTCTCTACTGTGGGCATCGTACTTTTCGCATGAGATAAACTTTATCTCTGACAGTTAATTACATTACAATAGCCCACCAGGACTTGCAAGTGTACCTTGGTCCACTTGTCAGTCCGATACAGAAATTGCATCATTGTCTTAGCTTGTATACAACTTTTTATCACAACTGTAGTAAACTGTTTATTCTTTCATCAACCATTGACTTCCTCCTTTGTCTCACAACATAAATACATATGTCGATTTGTTGCCCAGAAATTTACTATAAAATAATACTAAAGTTAAAACATTTTCTCATATTAGAACAAACATAGTACTAACTCCTATATCATCAGTGAGTTTGCAAAAGTATTTCAATTCAACAACACTATTCTCTCATGAGCCTTGTGAATTATGTTATATCAAAATTAAGAGGCAAAATAAGCCAACAAAGTATCTTTATGGGGTTATAAACAGAGCTGAATAAAACCAGTTATGGTGAGCATGATGTAAAACAAAGGCACACTTGCATATACAAGAAAATATATTCTATCAACTATTCAATTTTTTTTTTTTTAGCATTATGGTCTATTTAAGTGAATGAACAAATTTCAAAATTTATGAGATTTGCTATTCTCAAACTGTGAGGGTGGGTGACATGTCTTGTCTCCTAGCATCATCAATAAAATAAAATCCCTTATTTATCAAGTTTACATATTTTGCAATTCATTAAATACTGTAAAATTACTTTAAAAAACACATAGGAATCATGAAATCTAATCTTATAATATAATTACGTGACAATCAGTCTAGATACAACATCGTTTTGCATGAGATGTGTTACATGGCATAGTATGGTGACTGCATTTTTTTTCTTTCTTTCTTTACTTCCAGTAAAATTCTTTCCAGATAAAGGCATGTTTTTAGGCTCAGTTTGCTCTTTTCTCAATATACGGCTTCAAAGACACATTCCTAAGACCAAACAGCTTTCTCGACTTGGGATATACTAATCGGTACGCATTTGGATGGGGTTCTCAATAATCTCAAATGGCCCAATGCAAATGTCAAAGAACTTCTTGAGTTCTGCTGTTAGTAACTTTGATCGTTTGTGGGATTTCACTAAGACATGGTCACCTACTCTGAATGTGGTAGCCTTTATTTTCCTATTACGTCTGTTTTTCCTAGCTTCACCTAGTTTCTTCATGGTTTTCTTTACAATCTCTTCATGTTCTTTCATTGATATTAAGCTACATTGTGGAAAGTCTATTAATTCAGAAATAAGATTTGCTGGTCTGAGGTGAAACATAATTTCATATGGTGAAAACCCAGTAGAGCTATGCTGCAAGCTGTTCATGATATCCTCGAAGTTGTTTACATGGTCGGACCAACTAGGATGTTTGTGACTACAATATGTCCTACAAAGTCTCCCTATTTCTCTCATGTACCTTTCTGCTGGGTTTGAAGATGGGTTGTACACGGATATCAAGATATGTTTTGTGTTAGTTTTTTTCCATGAATGCTTTCCAGTTTTTTGAAACAAATTGTGAACCATTATCAGATAGTATAGCTTTAGGTTTCCCTACACTCTTGAAGTAATCTCTCTCAATTTTTGCAATGATCTCTTTACTTGTAGCTTTTTGCACAGAATAAAGTTTAATTAGTTTGGAAAATACATCAACCATGACGAATATAAAACAATGGCCACCTTTGCTTTTAGGTAAAGGTCCATAAAAGTCTACAGCTACTAAATCTAATGGTTTATCTGGAATGATGTTCTGCATTTCTCCCTGACATGTTCTGTTGCTTACTTTTACTCTTTGACATTTGTCACATGTTGATATTTCGTTCCTCACCTTCTTTACCATGTTATAAAAGTAGATATTTTCTTGTAACTTTTTTTACACATTTCTGTATTCCACAGTGACCATAACTCTCATGGGTGTACTTCATTAATTTGTCTGCCTCACACTCTGGCCAACGTAGCTTCCAATTGTCAGAGTCCACATCTGTTCTTCTAAAGAGTGTTCCCTTAAAGACCTTATAGTACTTGTCAAGTTTATCATACCCTCTTTTGCCTAAACAGTCCTTAACCAATTTCCAATTAGGATCGTTATTCTGTCCCCTCCTGATGTTATTGCAAAGTGTCTTTATGAGCTTTTCATCCTGGATTCCCTTCATGTATCTTATTTTAAATTCCTTTTCTTCCTCTTGATCAAACATTTCCTGATCTCCTCCTACTGGTAACCTGGATAAAGCATCAGCTACTACGTTTTCTGATCCCTTAATATACACAATTTCGTAATCAAACTGTTGCATGAACATTGCCCACCTGGTTAATCTACTGTGATATAATCTACACTCCTGCAAGTAACTTAAAGCTTTGTGGTCTGAATAGACTTTTATCTTGTGTCCTAACAGGTATGTTTTAAATTTTGTAAACGCCCAGTGTACTGCGAGTAATTCTTTTTCTGTGACAGTGTACGTTCTCTCATGTTTAAGTAACATTCTGCTGGCAAATGCAATTGTACAATGAAGATTTTTTTCATTCACAATTTTCTCCTGAAATAGTTCTGCTCCTAGTCCATAATCACTACTGTCAGTGTGAAGACAAAATGGCAAACTAAAATCTGGTCTGTGTAAAAGACTGTTCTTACAAAGTTCATTCTTAATTTTATCAAATGCTTTCTGGCACTCTTCAGACCAATTCCATGGAGTATTTTTTCTAAGTAAGTTGCTTAAACATGTTACATTAAGGCATTGTCCATTTACATATTTTCGATAGAATCCACAGAGTCCGTAGAAAGACTTTAATTGTTTCCGGTTTCTAGGAGATGGAAAGTTTACGATAGATTTTATTTTCTCCGGATCTGCACTTATCCCTTCCTTAGTAATGACATGACCTAAAAATTTTAGTTCTGACACACCAAATTTACATTTTTCCAGTTTTAATGTCATACCACCTCTTCTGAGTTTCTCACACACCTTCTTCAATAACTTCAAATGATCCTCCCAACTTTGATTTGAAACTAATATATCGTCTACATAAATTGTTAATTCTGACACAACTTCTTGGCCAAGTACATAGTCTAGTGCCCTTATAAATTCGGCGACTGATGAGTTTAATCCGAAAGGCACTACACAATACTGGTAACATCTCCCATTGTATAAGAAAGCAGTGTACTTTCTAGAACTAATTGCAAGAGGTACTTGATGAAAACCTGAAGTTAGGTCAAGGCTTGACATAATTTGGATATTTTTAAATTTATATAACAACTCATCGATGTTCTCTGGGTGGTCAGTTTCTCTGTATAAACATTTGTTTAACTGTCTGGAATCCAGTACTAATCTGACTTGTCCATTAGGTTTATTTACAGTGACTAAGGGATTATTATAAGGGCTTATACTCCTCTCAATGATTTCACACACTTCCATCTTTTGCAATTCTTTCTCCACTGCTACCCTTTTCGAGATTGGAATACTGTATGGTTTTGTAAAGAAAGGTTCATGTGGCTTCAACTGTAAAGTACATTGGTATCCAATTACTTTACCTGGTATATTGCTAAATACATCACTATATTCCCACAAAAATAATTTCAAATCTTGTTTTTGGTTCTCAGTTAGTTCTCTAGCCTCGACTACTTTTTCATTTACTAACTTTTCAAACTCTATCTCATCTGTATCGAAATCTGTGACATGGCTTTCAATGTACTCACCTTATTTTGTAAATTCAATACTGTTCACAGTCTTATTCATACAAAACACATTTGATTGAAGAAGTTTCGTAGTGATGACTTCACCACTTGGTAGAGTCATCATTAATTTCTGCCCTGCCCAATCAAATGCTGCACTTACTTTTGTTATCCAAGACATGCCTAGGATAAAATCCTCTGTGAGATCAGGAATGACGAGACACCCATGTGACCATGATACTCCTTCAATTTCAAAAGTAATAAAAGCCTGACTCCTTATTGATTTACTGTGCTTCCCGGTAGCACCTCTTATTTTAATTCCTACCACAGGTAACTCGACATAATCCTTATTAGTTTTCAGTTTTTTACTTAATGATTCTGATATCCCAGATACTTGACTTCCTGTGTCTACTAAACACTTTCCCTTCCATGATCCTATCTGCACATCAATAAACGGACTGCTTACATCAAAGTCAAATTTTTTGTTAATATTCTCATGTAATAAGTCATCTTCAATTTCACTGAATCCATATCCCTTTCCAGTATCCTTACCTGTATCATTACTACCAGAGTTATATGCTGTTATTACCCTAATTGCATTTTCTTTGGCCTGATTACTATTTCTGAATATTTCATTAAGCCAACTACATTCATTTGTGCTATTGTGTGTCTCTCCTTTATATTTCTGTCTTAACATTTGTGCAATGTGATACTTAATTCTATGCCACCAGTCTGGATACAAAGTTTCACATATATCAAGTGTTACCTTTCTGAAATTTTCATCATCCTTAATGGCACTACTGTTAACCCATAAGTTAAACAAAAATTGCTCACTATCTGACATTTCATCATCTACTCCCCTAATGCTGTTAAGATTACCTGCTGTCAATTCCTTCTCATTTTTCTTCCATGTATTAAGATCAAATAACTCATTGGCTGAAATTCTGGCATCCTTATCATTGAAATTGTCAACTGTGTTCATGTGTACCTCGCTAATTTCATTACTATCCTCTTTTATATTAGTAATCCCTAAAGCTTCCAACTCCTCACTTACACCAATAAAACATCTATCTTCACTACTATCCTCAATTTCCTTTTCTTCCCAATCAACATCACAAAAATTATCATCTTTATCCTCTGCACTCTTACCTTCAGTATGCAGATACACATTTAAATCATCCTTACTAGGTGCTCTTTTCATTCCTAGCCCACCAGACTCTTCCATAAGTTCTCTAATTCCTAATACACTTTGATCATTTGAACAACTATTTTCCAGCAAGGTGCTCCTCTCAGCCCACTCATAGAATGAATCTAAGTTTAAGTCTTCACAGTTTTCTAAGCAATCAGTGTCTTTAAATAACTTACCTTTTGTTTCTGGTTTATTTGTATGTCATATATTATTTGTAACAGATACTACATTAATGGGATAACACTCCTCTTTGAAATAATTACTCATTATGTCACAGGTATCTTTCTGTTTAGTTAGACAGTTTGGGTTGGCCCTTTCCATTTGTGTATAAGTAGCTCCTACCTTGCGGACCGCCAATGGAGCCTCATTCAGTTTTTTAACTCCTGTTCAGTTCTCCCCATACCATTATGACTATTCCACTCCTTTGGTTTATTTCCAAAGTGTCTGTTACCAGATTGGTTATGATTATTTCCATACTGACCTTTGTAATGGAAATTGTGTCCTTGTGATCCCTTGAAGTTGTACTGGTGATTTCTCTGATGAGAATCACTACTTCCAAAATTGTGTGTTTCCTTTTTATCATGTTGTGTGTTTCCCCAATTTGTATGCCCTGTCCTTTGAAAATGGTTTTGACTATGGTGTGGTGGTTTACCCGTTTTCTCAATAATTCTGTCTAGTTTGTCAACATATTTCAAAAACTGATCTATTGTGTCATCTGGACCATAAGCTAACTCCCACTGTAGTTCACATGGTAGCCTCCTTTTGAGTGCATCAATTTGAGTGAGTTCATCAAAAGGTTTGCTTAGGCGAGTGAGTTTCCTTAACTGATTTCTGCAAAATTGCTTCATGCTACGAAATTCATGTTTATAAACAGGTCCATTCAAGAATTCGCTTTTTATTCTTGCCTGTTCTGTCTCTGACCAGAATTTACTTAAGAACCTCTCCTCGAACTCTGCAAAAGACATTCCCTCAGTACAATAATGATTAGTCCATGACAATGCTTCACCTTCTAGAAATCTTTTCACAAATTTAATTTTCAAATTATCATTCATATTTGGAAAAAAGATATCCTTGAAATGCTGCGGGAAATCTACCGGATGCATACTGCTCTCATCTGAAAAGTTTTGTACTGGAATATTGTACCACAAAGTGCCAATATTGTTCGGCAAACTATTGCTGACCATATTGCTACTAACACTTTCAAGTTTCTTAGTGATGTCATTAATACTACTTTCTAAACTCTTGACTTCATTTTTGTTTATCTGATTATTTACATCTATTTTTTCAGTAATAATTCCTATCTTTTGTTCAAATTTGCTTTCTACTTTAACAATTTTATCGTCTACAAGAGAAATACGCTCAGATACTGTTTCTTCTACATGTTTGATATCTGAATGCACAACTTTAAACGCATTATGGATTTTCTCTCTACCTGTACTTGCTTCAGTTTTCAGATTTTTTACTTTTGCATCTACATTTTTAACTTTTCTCCCGACATAATTGACCTTACCCGTGATCTTAACCATATTACGACTCAAACTGGAAATTTTTGCTTCTACTTTTTGAAAGTGATTGTCATTTTTCTTTTCATATTCTTTGAATTGTTTTTCAAATTTATCACTCATGAGCTTGAGAGTCTGGTCTAACTGAGCAGCATTGTTTTGCTCCATTTGATCCAAACGAATCTCATTAGCATCGAGTCTGTCTTTAATATTTCCTAACCACTGTCCGTTTTGTCTGTTAGTGTCATCAATTGCCTTAAATTTTCCCTCCATATAATTCATTATTTTTGATAGCATGTCTTTAACTTCATTCTGTCTTTCCGTATGAGTTTCAACTTTGTCTACAGGATTCGGACTATTACTGTTGCATTCACTTTCGTATGATAAATTCACATCTGTACTAGCGTTGGCGACACCGTCGTCAATACCTTCCTCTTTTACAATAGTCATCTTTTTACACAGGAATAAACAAAACACAACAAATTTATCTTTTCTAAAGGAAACTAAACTATTTTACTCACAGTTTACTTATTTTCTTATAAGGTCTTCTTTGTTGATTGGTGCGTGATGGAATTCACAACACTGAAACACTACACTTATATGAATATTGCTTTTTTGGTTGCACAACACTTTACACTTTTTTCTTCTTTCGTGACTTATTGCGCCGTTATTCTTGCTCCAGTAACTGCATCCCGTTGTCTTGAAGGTATCAGCATTCGACTTCCTTTGTCTTGAAGGTATCAGCATTTGACTTCCTTTAACATTTTCAGCCAGGATGTACGAATTCTGTCGTTTTCTTCGCAATCTCGGTGGTAGTTCATTTCGGTAACATTTTCAATAATCCCGGACGACGCCACCATATTGTACTGGTTGTTACCTATCTCGTTTCTTGATAACTGAATGATGTGGAATCTTACGCGGTATATTGTGGTAGGACCACTTTCGCACAACGTGTTTGTAATTGATAATAATACGAGTAGTTCCAGCACAATTTCAGCAAGGCTTATTTAATAGTAGCTGCCGATAGATTACACACTGCAGATCTCGTTTGTCTAGGGGTTTTGTCTGCAAAACATTACTCTAACAAGCATGGCCTGGGTTTTCTTCTTGTTTGAAATAAACACTACCGGGTTAGAATTACTTTCGGCTAAAAATAATATTTATTCGTACTCTTTGTTTAGTAACTACAATATATTCTCTTCGAACATTGATACCCTAAAAATGCATTATACTGTACTGGTCACTTAAACACGTCCATCTCCCTCCAATACCGACAAAGAAGTGGCGTGCAAGCCAACATGTGCCCGGAAGTTGCAGACATTCCTGCATTCCAGATTCTTTGGTCTTCTGACCTTAATACACTCCAAAGACACATATAAATAAATACCTATAAATATACCACATTTATCATCTCAAACAAATCCATTATTTATCATGAAAGAAAATATTCATAAATAAATAAATTAAACACATTGTATGGCAACATAATGAAGTTACCTTAACTCTCTACTGTGGGCATCGTACTTTTCGCATGAGATAAACTTTATCTCTGACAGTTAATTACATTACAATATTCAGTATGAAATGAAGCAAAACACTTGTCATGTCCACCAACATTGCACCTATCACAAATTTTTGTTGTTTTTTTCTTGCAGTAAGCACATTTCTTCTGTGTTTTACTTGGCACAAAGAAATGATTTCCTGGATCTAGTCGTACATCTGTGCTCACCCATCCTCCCATCAATTTGCTTCCTTGTGCTCCTCTTTGTTTTGGTACTGATCCTTTTCCCTTTGATAGAAAAAACATCACTATTCTCTGTCGGACATCCAAAAGTAAGAGCTTCTCATTAGAGTTAGCAATTTGGTATGCACGCCATGTGTTTACTATGCAGATATATATCATCTGTGTGAATAATGGCCACCACCATTTCTTTGACCTTATCCTCGTCCTATAAAGTGATATCTGCTTGTCCAGTAGATATATGGCACCCATGTGGGCATTGTATTCTTCAATGATATGTGGCAGTGTAACAGATATTTCCTTTTTTTTGCCCATGAATATATTTTAGTAGAACTCAAGGAATAATAGTACTGTTATTTGTCACTACACATACTGGTTTGTTGTCACTCCATTTCACAACCAGAACTTCATTCTCTTTGTCAAATATGTAGTCATAGAATCCACGTTCCTTCCTTTTGCCATTCTTTTCGAGTCAATCAAAGGACATGCATTAGTTCGGATCTCTGTTATTGTTCCTGCAGCTTTCATTTTACTCTTTCCGAGTGTGATCAGTGTGTCAACACTGGTGAAAAAGTTGTCAAAGAAAAGCTTATAATTCGGATACTCTGATTCTGGAATAATGGTTTTTAGTTCATTTATTACCCTTGCACCTAAAGGCTCCTGTTTGTTGTCAGTCTTGCTACAGTATGGTGAAAAATTATAAAGAAAGCCATTGGAACTTGTAAGACACCAAATTTTATATCCAAATTTGATAGGCTTTTCCCTCAGAAACATTTTAGCTGAATGTTTGCCATAATAATGTACCATTATTTCATCAGTTGAGAGTTCTGAATGAAATACGCGAAATTTACCAAATTCCTATTTCAGCATTTCAAATTATAACCTCAGTTTGTACATCTTGTCGTTTCTGTCTATTTTGGAGTTGTCATTGAGATGAATGAATCTCTTTATTTCCCAAAACCTATTTCTTGACACGGAGTTGAAGACTAAAGGAACACCGACGTCAGGAGCCTGTTCCCAGTACTTATTCTTGTGGGGAAGCTTATGATAACCACTCAGAAGTAGTACGCCAATAAATAATTTTAGTTCTTCTTTGGTTAGCAGAAAATTTATTCTGTTATGTTGGCAAGCATAAATTTCGCTTTGTTCAATAATAGTATCCATTAGTTTCTTAGAAAAAAAAATCCTCAAACACCTGGGGCACTGTGTTATTTGCTAGACATTCCGCATCATAATGTTTGTTGCTCTTCCCTGGTTCACTATTGTTTGTGTACGTTGGTTGACATTTATACCACTTACATATATATTTTTTTGTAGATAACATACCACTTTCTCCTCCACCTCCCAACGCTTTCCTTCTTTTGGCTTCTGGATGTACAACTGTAGCATTAACTTCATCTCAGCTGGTTGTGAGCTCTAAAGTACCGGCGTCATCTTGTACAACAGTACATTTTCGTCAGTGTCTTCTTCATCTGTTATTACATCTGCATTGGGTGGAATAATTGCCAATTCTGTATATCATCTTCATCGTCACTCTCTTGATGGTTCTCTAGTTCTGCTAGAATTTCTTCAAATGTAAGTTCACGTGGCATGTTTCTGTCCTGTTGGAATCGTAAAATTCGAATAGAATATGAAAAAAGCAGATATAAAGAACATAAAATGCAATTCTTCTCTGTATATTATGTGTATACAAGAATAGGGCACATCAACAATAAATAAATGATTTTATATATATATATATATATATATATATATATATATATATATATATATATATAATGGAAGGAAACATTCCACGTGGGAAAAATTATATATAAAAACATTATATATAAAAACAAAGATGAGGTGACTTACCGAACAAAAGCGCTGGCAGGTCGATAGACACACAAACAAACACAAACATACACACAAAATTCAAGCTTTCGCAACAAACTGTTGCCTCATCAGGAAAGAGGGAAGGAGAGGGGAAGACGAAAGGAAGTGGGTTTTAAAGGAGAGGGTAAGGAGTCATTCCAATCCCGGGAGCGGAAAGACTTACCTTAGAGGGAAAAAAGGACAGGTATACACTCGCACACACGCACATATCCATCCACACATACAGACACAAGCAGACATATTTAAAGACCTTTAAATATGTCTGCTTGTGTCTGTATGTGTGGATGGATATGTGCGTGTGTGCGAGTGTATACCTGTCCTTTTTTCCCCCTAAGGTAAGTCTTTCCGCTCCCGGGATTGGAATGACTCCTTACCCTCTCCTTTAAAACCCACTTCCTTTCGTCTTCCCCTCTCCTTCCCTCTTTCCTGATGAGGCAACAGTTTGTTGCGAAAGCTTGAATTTTGTGTGTATGTTTGTGTTTGTTTGTGTGTCTATCGACCTGCCAGCGCTTTTGTTCGGTAAGTCACCTCATCTTTGTTTTTATATATATATATATATATATATATATATATATATATATATATATATATATACAGACACACACACACACACACACACACACACACACACACACACACACACGAAAGGATGTGCGTTTTAAGGGAGAGGGTAAGGAGTCATTCCAATCCCCGGAGCGGAAAGACTTACCTTAGGGGCAAAAAAGAACAGGTATACACTTGCACACACACCCATATCCAACCACACATACACAGACACAAGCAGACATTTGTAAAGGCAAAGAGATTCGGCAGAGATGTCAGTCAAGGCAGAAGTACAGAGGCAAAAATGATGTTGAAAGACAGGTGAGGTACGAGTGGCGGCAACTTGAAATTAGCGGAGGTTGAGGCCTGGCGGATAACGAGAAGAGAGGATATACTGAAGGGCAAGTTCCCATCTCCGGAGTTCTGACAGGTTGGTGTTAGTGGGAAGTATCCAGATAACCCGGACGGTGTAACACTGTGCCAAGATGTGCTGGCCGTGCACCAAGGCAAGTTTAGCCACAGGGTGATCCTCATTACCAACAAACACTGTCTGCCTGTGTCCATTTCCCCCCTGCGGGTTCGGGGGTTAGAATAGGCCCGCGGTATTCCTGCCTGTCGTAAGAGGCGACTAATAGGAGTCTCAACTGTTTTGGCCTTTAATGTGATGGTCCCCATTAGGGTTTGACCTCCATTTTTCCAAATTCAACAGAAGTAAGAGCCTTTTGGGGAAGGACCCCTTACGTGGTGCACCATCAGTCCTCTGTGCCCTAAGACCTTGGCACTCTTTATCGTCTGGGTGTCGTAACTGCACCCTCCATCCCTCATTTTGGGCATACACACCTGATGGATTGTGTAAGTTACGCCCTTAGTGCATCATCATCTGCACCCACGATCACTATGGACTACCCATGGCACCCAAAATCCAGCACGGTAGCCAGCCCGTTGTGGTGGGGTCGTCATGTACCCTCTAGGTTGTAGCCCCCTGACAACACAGGGATCGTACTGCCGATGCCTGAACTGCCGCCTCCCCACGTAAGCCTAGGAGTAGATGCCCGTCTCTCCGGGGCATCAGGACTCCCGGCAACGGCCATCCTGCTAGGTGGCCTTTGCTGTGGCTGGGTGCCACCCGTGGGGAGAGCCCCTGGTCGGAGTGGGTGGCATCGGGGCGGATACCCCGCAATGAAATGGGTACAATCTCAATCCGGTGGTCGCACGACCACCAACGTCTCTAAGCGCAATAAAGTAGACTTTAACGCTGTGGCATATAACCCCAAATCGTCCCCTTCCCTAGCCACGCCCTGGGAGGGACGCAGGGCTGCGGACAGACAGGAGCCATATTCACCGCGATATCTTGTGTGCAGCAGAACTGATGGGGATTCATTTTTGGGGACTAAGCCTCTGTTCTTTGTGACCCATCTTGAATATAAGTTCGGGGAAGTGGCCCCTCTTTCCAAAATGCGGAGCGGGGCCATTTTGATACAAGCACCTTCCTCTGCACAGTGAAGGGCGTTGCTCGCCTGTGAGAAGCTTGGTGACATACCTGTTAACGTCACTCCCCATAAGTCACTAAATTTGGTCCAGGGGATTATCTTTCATAAAGATCTTCTGCTACCGTCTGATGACGAGCTACGGGAGAACCTGGCACGACGAGGTGCACACTTCGTTCGTCGTGTCTTTAGGGGACCCAAGGATAATAGGATCGCTTCCGGTGCTTTCATCCTGGCCTTTGAGGGCAACTGCTTGCCTGAGAAGGTCAAGGTCATGATCTACCGGTGCGATTTCAAGCCCTATGTCCCGCCCCCTATGCGATGCTTCCAGTGCTGGAAATTCGGGCACGTGTCCTCCAGATGCACTGCCAGCCCCACATGTCGCGATTGTGGACGACCTTCGCATCCAAATGCTCCGTGTGCTCCACCTCCCACCTGCGTTAACTGTGGGGAGCATCATTCTCCCTGCTCGCCAGATTGTGCAGTCTACCAACGAGAGCGGAAGATACAAGTAATTAAGACCCTGGACCGTTTAACTTACCAAGAGGCGAGGAAGAAATTAGAATGGCTCAACCCCACACCTATGTTGAGGAGTTATGCTGCTGTAACACTGCAGCCACCAGTTCCTGCAAAGACTCCTTTGACAGTTGGCCCACCGAACAGTCATGTTTCGCCTGCCCCACCACCGGTGGGGGCCACTCTCTCTTCCACTGCTCCCAAAACACACAGTTCGGGAGCAGTGCGCCCCAAGCAACCGAGGACGTCGGTCCCCACCTCTCAGCCGGAGCGGCGACAGCCCTCTCTGGCTCCTCAGCCGGGGAAGCGACAGCTCTCTCCGGCTGCTCAGCCGGAGACGCAACAGCCTCCTCTGGCCTCACTTGTTCGGAAGGGATCCCTTGGGGGAGTCCCTTCCAAGGACTTCCCCAGTGTCTCACAAGACACTAGCCAGTGGCTGAAGAAGCCACCAGCTGCTGGTCGAAGGGCTTCACGCTCTTCCTCTGTTCCTGATAATGCGTCAGGAAAGCCCTCCCAGCATGCCAACCCTCCTCCGAAAGACAAGAGAGAGAAGAGGAAGCTCTCCAAGAAGGATAAGGACCCAGTGGTTCCCGCACCAACGCTTCCTGTCAGCTCAGCCTCTGAGGATGAGGTCGAGCTCTTTGCGTCCCCTGATGACCTGGATCTCGCCGTCTCCTCAGAAACGATGGCCGTAGCGATGTCCGTCACTCAGTCGGTGGCAGCATGTGACCCTGCCCAGTAATTTGCCTTTTCAGTGCCTGAATGCCTCTACAGGACACGCTTTGTACAATCCTCCAGTGGAATTGTGGCGGTTATTTTAGCCATCTACCTGAGCTGCGTCAGCTTGTAAGCTTGACACCTGCTTTATGCATTGCTCTCCAGGAAACCTGGTTCCCGGCAATGCGGACCCCTGTCCTCCGTGGATACAGGGGTTATTACTGCAACCGAAGCACTTACAATAGTGTGTCAGGTGGAGCCTGCGTGTATGTCCTTACCTCTGTATATAGTGCTCCTGTGCCCCTTCAAACATCTTTGGAAGCTGTGGCTGTCCGCGTAAGGACTACCCAGGACATAAACGTCTGCAGTGTCTATCTCCCTCCAGGTGGTACAGTCTCCCTGACCGAATTGGCTGCACTTGTCGCCCAACTTGCCACGCCTTTTCTTCTCCTTGGGGATTTTAACGCCCACAATCCCCTGTGGGGTGGATCGAAGATTACTGGCCAAGGCAGAGATGGCGAGAATCTCATCTCCCAACTTGATCTCTGCCTCTTAAACACTGGCGCTGCCACGCATTTCAGTGTGGCGCATGGCACGTTCTCGGCCATAGATCTGTTGTTGTGCAGCCCAGGGCTTTTACCATCGGTCCACTGGAGAGTCCATGATGACTTGTGTGGTAGTGACCATTTTCCCATCTTCCTTTCACTACCCCAGCGTCGATCCAATGAACGCCTGCCTAGGTGGGCATTTAGCAAGGCAAACTGGGAAACATTCTCCTCTGCTGCCACTGTTGCATCTCTCCCCCACAGTACCATCGATGTGGTGGTTGAGACACTGACTGCAGCGATTGTTTCCGCTGCAGAACGTACCATTCCTCGTTCGTTAGGGTGCCCCCGGCGAAAGGCAGTGCCTCGGTGGTCTCCGGAGGTCGCTGAATCCATTAAAGAACGTCGGCGGGCTCTTCAGCGACATAAGTGGCACCCGTCTTTGGAGAACCTCATTTTCTTCAAATGTCTCCGTGCTCAGGCACGGCGGCTCATCAAGAGTCGGAAACAGGAGCGCTGGGAGAGGTACGTTTCCACCATTGGTTCCCGTACTTCACCCTCCCAGGTGTGGATGAAGATTCGGCGCATCTTTGGAGTGCAGCACTCTACAGGTGTCCCAGGGCTTACCATCAACGGGGCGGTATCCACCGATGCTGATGCAATCGCCGAGCATTTCGCACAGCAGTATGTTCGGGCCTCTGCGTCGGGGAATTACCCGCCTGCGATTCGCGCGCTTAAACGCCAGGAGGAAGGCAAACGGCTTTCTTTTGCTTCTCGCCACCCTGAGACGTATAACGCCCCATTTAGTTTGTGGGAACTCCAAAGCGCCCTGGCACAGTGCCCCGATACGGCCTCTGGGCCAGATGGCATCAACAATCAGATGCTCAAACACCTGTCCCCGGTCTGTCAGCGATGTGTTCTTGCCGTCTTCAACCGCATATGGGGTGATGGTGTCTTTCCGTCGCAGTGGCGAGAAAGTACCATCATTCCGGTGCTGAAGCCTGGTAAGGACCCGCTTACTGTGGATAGCTATCGACCCATCAGCTTGATAAATACTCTGTGCAAGCTACTGGAACGTATGGTGAGTCGACGGCTGTGTTGGCTGCTCGAGTCTCGGGGTCTTCTGGCTCAGTGCCAGAGCGGCTTCCGTCAGGGCCGTTCCACCGCCTATACTTTGGTCTTTCTTGAGTCTGCAATCCGCACTGCTTTTTCCAGGCGCCAACACCTTGTCTCCCTCTTTTTCGACCTCTCCAGAGCATATGACACGACGTGGCGGCACCATATACTCGCCACGTTGCACGGATGGGGTCTCCGGGGCTCTCTCCCCATTTTTATTCAGAATTTTTTATCTGTTCGGACATTCCGCGTTTTAATTGGCACATCCCATAGTTCACTTCATATCCAGGAGAATGGCGTTCCACAGGGCTCAGTATTGAGTGTGCCCCTTTTCCTTGTGGCCATAAATGGCCTTGCAGCAGCAGTTGGGTCGTCTGTCTCACCCACGTTATATGCTGACGATTTCTGCATCTTGTTCAGCTCCTCCACCATTAGTGTTGCAGAACGTGGGTTGCAGGGAGCCATACGCAAGGCGCAGGCATGGGCCCTATCTCATGGGTTTCAATTTTATCCTGCAAAGACTTTTTTTATGCACTTTTGTCGGTGCCGAACTGTCCATCCCCACCCTGAGCTCTATCTTCAGGATGCCATTCTCAAGGTTGTTGACACTTACCGTTTTCTGGGATTGCTGTTCGATGCCCGGCTTACTTGGCTTCGACATATTCATCAGCTCAAGCGTCAGTGCTGGCAGCATCTGAATGCCCTTCGCTGCCTCAGCAACACAACTTGGGGTGCCAATCGTAATACGCTGCTGCAGCTCTACAAAGCCCTTGTGCTGTCCCGGCTTGATTATGGGAGTGTGGCGTATGGCTCAGCGTCGCCCTCAGCATTGCAACTGCTGCACCCCGTTCACCACTGTGGGGTTCGACAGGTGACAGGAGCATTCCGCACCAGCCCTGTGGACAGCATACTTGTGGAGGCAGGTGTACCTCCACTGCGATTGAGGCTCCAACATTTACTGGCCGCTTATGCTGCCCATGTTTTTAGCTTGCCTGGTCATCCAAACTATCGTCTCCTGTTCCCACAATCGGTCGTCCATCTTCCTGAACGTCGGCCCCGGTCAGGTTGTACGATCGCGGTCCGCGTCAAAGAGCTTCTCTCTGGGCTTACGGTTTTTACAGTTCCACCTCCTTTCCGGGCCACTTTGCGGACACCCCCATTGTGTGTTCCTCACCCTTGCCTTCGGCTCGACATGGCACAGGGCCCGAAGGACTCCGTCGCTCCAGAGGCCTTCCGCTGCCGTTTTTATTCCATCTTGACCACGTATCAGGGCTCTGGCATTGTATACACTGACGGTTCAATGGTTGCTGGTCGTGTCGGATATGCGCTTACTCTAGGGGACCATTCTGAACAACGTTCCTTGCTGGATGGCTGCAGCGTTTACACAGCTGAGCTGGTCGCCATCTTTTGTGCCCTAGAGTATATCCGCTTCTGCTCAGGTGAGTCCTTTGTTATCTGTAGCAATTCCCTGAGCAGTTTACGAGCTCTCGACCAGTATTTCCCTCGTTCTCGTCTGGTGATGGCTGTCCATGAGTCCCTGCATACTCTTGCACGTAACGGCCGCTCTGTGGTCTTTGTGTGGACCCCAGGCCATGTTGGGATCCCCGGCAATGAGAATGTTGACCGCCTGGTGAAAGAGGCCATCAGTAAACCACCTCTGGAGATTGGCCTCCCGGCGACTGATTCGCGGGCACTATTACGCCGCAAAGTTTTCGAATTCTGGGACACTGAATGGCGCAACCTGCCCGTGCCAAACAAACTCCGTCGTATCAAGGAGATGACGACTGTTTGGCGGTCATCCCTGCGAGCCACCCGCAGGGACTCAGTCGTCGTTTGTCGGCTCCACATTGGCCACACCCGACTGACGCACAGTTATTTACTGTGTCGTGAGGATCCTCTTATTATGCGTTCAGTTAACTAAGTAGAAATTAGTAATATCTTATCTCAGTGAGGAACTTGAAACTTTCAGGACAGGTCAGGAGCATGTAGAGGTGCTCTTCCTCTACTTGAAAAGAACAGTTGACCACACACTGAGTAGATAGGTTCCTAGTAGAACAGTTCATAATGGGATGGAACCTCCGTGGTATACAGTCACTGTAAAGAAAACGTCTAAAGGAACAGAGATTACTGCATAATAGGTGTAAAACAAAGTGTAGGATTATAGATTGAGAGACGCTGGATGAAACATGTTTGGCTGTCAAGAGAGCAATGCATGAAGCCTTCAATGGCTACTGTAGCAGAATATTGTCAAATGACATTTCACAAAATCCAAATAAATTCTGGTCGTATGTAAGGGCTGTTAGTGGCACAAAAGTTAGTGTCCAGTCCCTAGCAAGTGAGACAGGAACTGAAATTGAGGGTAGCAAAGTAAAAGCTGAAATTCTGAACTCGATTTTCAAATGTTCCTTTGCAAATAAAAACCCAGGAGAACTGCTCCAATTCAATCCTCGTACACTGAAAAAATGAACGAAATAGGTATTAGTGTCAGTTGTGTTGAGAAACAGTTGAAATCATTAAACAAAGCTCCAGACCCCGATGGAATCGCAGTCAGATTCTATATTGAATTTGTGGCTGAGCTATCCTCTCTTCTCACTGTAATCTATCCAAAAAACCTTACCCAGTTTTTGGAAAAAGTTACAGATCACACCCGTCTACAAGAAGGGTTGTAGGAGTGACAAAACTACCATCCAGTAGCCTTGACATCGATTTGTTGTAGATTCTTAGAAAATATTTTGAGCTCAAACATAATGAGGTATCTCGAACGGAACTACCTTCTCAATATCAACCAGCATGGTTTTCAAAAACATAGATGATATGAAATCCAACTCTCACTTTTCTCACATAACTTGCTGAAAGCATTGGATCAAGGCAACAGGTAGATAGTGTTTTTTGATTTCCTAACAGTATTTGACTCTGTTTCACACCTACACTGACTGTGAAAAGTACGATCATATGGGGTATCAAGTGAAATTCATAACTGGATTGAGGACTTTTTGATAGGAAGGACACAGCATGTTACCTTGGATGGAGAGTCATCATCAGATGTAGAAGTAACTTCAGGTGTGCCCCAGGGAAGTGTGTTGGGGCCCTTGCAGTTCTTGTCCATTAATGACCTTGCTGTAAATCAGGATTTTTGCAGATGATGCAGTTATCTGTAATGAAGTGCTATTTCAGAGAAGCTGCATAAATATTCAGTCAGATCTTGATGAGATTTCAACATAGTGCAGTGATTGGCAACTTGCTCTGAATGTTTAGAAATGTATAAACTTAGTATCCTGTGACTATAATATTGGTGAGTCACTGTCGGAATCTGCCAACTCGTACAAATACCTGTGTGTAACACTTTGTAGGAATATGAAATGGCATGATCACATAGGTTCAGTTGTGGGTAAAGCAGGTTGTAGACCTTGCCCTAGACTATTGCTACAGTGTGTGGGACTTGTACCAGATAAGACTAGCAGGAGACATTGAATGTATACAAAGAAAGGCAGCATGGTCACAGGTTTGCTTAATCCATGGGAGAGTGTCACAGAGATACTGAAGGAACTGAAATGGCAGACTGTTGAAGACAGGTGTAAACTATCCCAAGAAAGTGTATTAGCAAAGTTTCAAGAACTGTCCTTAAATGATTACTCTAGGGATATACCACAACCCCCCCCCCCCTCCCCCCCCCCCCCCCCCCCCCCCCCCCCACATATTGCTCTCACAGGGGTCGTGAAGATAAGATTAGGATGATTACTGCTCACACAGAGGCATTCAGACAAATTCAGACAATCATTCTTCCACGCTCCATACATGAATGAAACAGCAAGAAACCCTGATAACTGGTACAATGGGACTTACCCTGTACCATGCACCTCCTGGTGGATTGCAGATTACAAACGTAGATGTGAACTGACAGTCTCTTACATGTGCATGAGGGAAACATCTAATCACCTTTATTTTACCAAGACAAAAATTATGATTTACTAAAGTTTCAAACCTTGACAGGAAATAATGGATTAGGCTGTCCATAAATTATAAACTAACATTATTGTGATGATGGAAAGTCTCATATAAAGACGTGAAACAAATACTAACAAAGAGATAGAGGGGCTGGCCAGTACAGCCAATAGATACACAAAACATAACAGAAAATTTACGTATCGTAGCTTTTGGAACTTTGTTCCTTCATCAGGGAGGAGAGAGGGGAAAGAAGGGGAAGAAGAGAAAGTGGATTCAGTTACTCACAACCCAGGTTATGAAGCAACAGGGTAGAGGTAAACAGGGAGGGTAGCAAAGATGGAGGCATGGGTGTATACTCTACAGTATGTCAACATGTTGCCTTGACCTGTTTGATCACCAGGTCTGGCTCCAATTCAGTGCACACGGGACATCATCGAACAACTCCAGTGTCTCCCAAAAACAGCATTAACCATCCCTGTTTCGATGACAATGTGAAACAGGCATGGAACTTCATCCCACAAACTCATATCCAGCACAATGCATGCATGTTTGCATGCTTACATTTGGGCAGTTACACTGGATTTCAATGTATTAGTGTATCACATTTGCAATGGTGTATCTCGCACTTATATTATCCTGTGATCTTGCAACATTAATCACTTAAATAAGTTACTTAGACATATATGTTCCTGAAATTTCATTACTCTACGTTAATTACTTTTTGGTGTTGCAAATTTTTTTTTTTTTGCAGTGTACATGATGACTACAATAATACATTATAATGTTTCTCCAGTGGTTTCAACATTAACTTTTTAACAGAAAAGATTTTGCTTACAGTTCATTTTTTAGTTAACATTCCTAAACTTTTTAACAATCCATATTAAAGCTAGCAATAGTAACTATATTAATAATTGCTGCTGTAAACAGTTACACATATGGACATCAGTTTTGAATAATGGGTTTTGAGTGTAAATAATGTTTTATGTAAGTGTTTGTATTGATACTTAAAATTAAATGTCATGTAATGAATGTCCAGATACTCATATAAAAAGTTTTGTTGGATCAAGTTATTTACGAACGCGATGTACTGTGTTCTTCCATTAGAGAATGAGACTGTATTGTTTATCGGTTTCATTACAAAATGCTAATAAGCTTTTAGTTAGAAAACCTTCTATAACTAGAATTATTAATATGAGAAAAATAGGAACAGTGAAAGAACGGAAGATCAGTTGCAGAAACAAGAGTAGCTCTGAGTTGCAAGAGTGGTTGCTTTTCCCACACATGTAATTAACTGGCATTATCGCCACTATTAACTTACCATGGTTTCACATCTCATCTGTTCATTGTTCCCCATGTCCTGCCCTTCTGTTCCCCCTTCCTATTAGATCATATATGCCTCTGTTACTGTAATCGGTATGTAAACAATAATTATCACATGACCTTTTTTTGTTACAGGTTGTAATATTTGACATTGCAGCTTTTGAAAATGGAGCAGGATGTTGTGCCCTCTCTCCTATTGGAGTGTTTCTCTGTGATCAGAATTGGAGGCAGACAATTCACTTGAACGTCTCGACGCGCAGGTCACCGAAGTGGCGTCAAATCGAAAGACCTGCACCAGGCGAACGGTCTACCCGACGGGAGGCCCTAGCCACACGACATTTCCATTTTTACTTGAACGTCCATTGCTGTTGTTGATGTCTTTGAATCATGTTGGTTCTTTGTGATTAATAAAAAAATTATACAATCCAATGGTTTCTTCGCCTTGTCTTTAAAAATTCCAGACCTATTGTGCAAACACATATTTTGAGAGTTATACATCTGAGCCTTTTTGTGGAAAGTGCGTTTCACACATACTTTCAAGATAAATTGAATAATGACCCCCATTTTGTGTGTTGGGGAAGATAATTTGATACAGCTAAATGCATATACGGGTACACACATTTGCTCGCGCCTGAGACAAAGTGAGAGTGATTCAAAGGAAGAATTCACTACTTTTTACCTACTTTCTGAATAACTCGTACTTTCGTCAGAAATGTCACACTGCAAAGTTGATTAGGTAAAGGGACAAAAATGAGAGTAAAATATAATTTGAATATCAGAAAAAATAACCACTTAGTTTCCAGAATGAGATTTTCACTCACCACTTAGTGTTTGTGTAATACTTTACGGCAAGCGTAAAATTAATTTTTAAACATTGGGAAATCTGGGATGGAATAACAATAATATGGAATAGGATAGCTTTCTGCTCCCCACCTAGAGGAGACACTGAGTGGCAGACTGGCACATTGAAGGAAGATTTTTAGATATTAGAAAGTATGGGACAGCCCTCATCAAGCAGGTGTGGTGGTGTGAGGCTGGGGTGGGAGCAGGTAAAGGACAGGTGAGACAGAGAGACTAGCAAAGGTTTACATAACGGGGTTTACAGGAGTGAAGAATATGCCGCAGCTAAAGTTTCTAGGTTTCGTTCCTGTGGCCCCACACCTCAATGCCCTCCCCTGCTCCCATTCCAATCTCACACACTGTTACTGTCCCCCTAGTACACTTCTCTCTGTCTGTCCACCTCCACACTCCCAACCAGCAGAGACTCCCTATGCTGAGGTGGGCTCTGTCCATTAGATTACACTCGTAAGATAAAAATAAACATTATGCAGCATGAAAGAATTATCTGTGTGGGATGGAAATATGTAGATGTGATGTACGTGCACAGACAAAAAAAAAAAAAAAATAAAAAAAAAAAAAATTACAATGTCAGAAAAATTGATTGATTAATTCAAGATAAAGAGCTTCACAAATTGAGCAAGTTGGTTCACCTCTGACTCTTGAGCAAGCTTGGCATTGATAGATTTGTTGGATGTCCTACTGAGGGACATCAAGCCAAATTCTATCCAAGTGGCGCATTGTATTGTCTAAATCATGAGCTGGTTGGGTGGCCCTGCCCATAATGCCCCAGACATACTCAGTTGGGGAGAGATCCCGTGACCTTGCTGGCAAAGATAAGGTGTGGCAAGTATGAAGACGAATTGTGTGTGGGCAGGCATTATCTTGCTGAAATGTAAGCAAATGATGGCTTGTCATGAAGAGAAACAAAATGGGGTTTATAATATCGTCAACAGATGTCTGTGTTGTAATGGTGACACAGATGACAACCAAAGGGGTCCTGTTATGAAAAGAAATGGCACAGTAGACCATCAGTCCTCGTTTGGCTGTATGGCAGCCAGCAGCCAGGTTGGTATCGCACTGCTATCTGGTGTGCCCCCAGGCACGTCCCTGGTCTGGAATTGCATTGACTGGAATATAATTGGCTTCAGTGATGAATCCCACTATGAACTGAGCCCCAATGATCAGCACAGATGTGTCTGAAGACGCCCCAGACGGTGGGATGCCACCGTGAATGTCACATCCCATATGGTCCAACTACCAGGACTGATGATCTGGGGTGCGATTTCTTTTCCTAACAGATCCCTTTTGGTCAACAGACGACTATGCTGTAGGGGTGACATGGATGCCCCCCCTACAGCATAGTCGTCTGTTGACAATACTGTACATCCTATTTTGTTTCCCTTCTTGGCAAGCCATACATTGCTTACATTTCAGCAAGATAATGCCTGTCCGCACACAGCTTGTCCTCGTGCTTGCCAAACCCTAGCTTGGCCAGCAAAGTTGCTGGATCTCTCCCCAATTGAGAATGTAAGGAGCATTATGGGCAGGGCCATTAGACCACCTCGGGATTTTGACTATCTACCGTGACATTTGAATAGAATTTGGCATGATGTCCCTCTGTTGGACATCCAACAACTCTATCAGCCAGAGCCAAGCTTGTATAAGGGCCAGAGGTGGACCATCTCATCCAATTTGTGATGCTCTTTCTCTTGAATAAATCATCCAGTTTTTTCTGAAACTGTAATTATTTTTCTGTCTTCACATGTATGTCACATTTACTGATTTCAGCCCTATTTGGTATTTGGATAATTCCTTCAGTACCTAAGTGTTTTTTTTGTTTTTGTGTTTTGAGTATATAGTATCTGACAGTTTTTTTTTTCAGTATGCTTGTCTGCTGCCCATTGCCTGCTCTAACTGGTTAGTAGCAATCTGTCCTATTTCATATTGTTGGAATTAACTTTTGACACTCAATATTTATGATGCAAGCAAACTGTTATTGCCACTTGACATGATGGTGAATGGTACTCTGTTAGCCATTGGCACAAATGGATTGACATGATAAAACAAGGGTCCACAGCTTTTACAAACTTTTTGGATGTGATAAATACAGCTTACTGCTGTCAATACTTTTCTTAATTACAATATTGATCGTTTGTTATTTTCAAGCATACATGTCAGGTGCCACGACACCTTTGAATTACTGCAAATGGACAAAGATGACCAGACTCATTTCTCTTCAGTAGAAACAACTATTGACAAGAGAAGAAACTTGATGTCATTCAAATCTACTTTTTCATTGGTAGAGATCTTTCACTCATGGGATTAGCAGCAGAGATTAAAAAGAAGCAGCAGCAAACAGATCCAAGGCATCCATTGTTTGGAACTCATGTTCTTCCATCACAACTCCTTATAATAGTATCAGCTCTGGAGAACTAAGTCCCGATTCATTTTCTTGTAACAAAATAGACTGCCATTACCTTGCAGTTAAAAATGGGAAGCTTTACATGAATGTCCTACATGCAGTTTTTTTATACTTGTGCTCTTTGAGTTCCTGTCCTAGAATACATTAAAATATTAAAAAATGTGTAAATTAATCTTTGAAACAATCCAAAGCTTTCAATGGAAACCAGGAAAGACTTAGAAACATTATCATTAATAAAAAAATCAAGGAAAGGTAATGTAAGGAACAATCAGGAAAAGTCCGCTGTACCCTTCCTGTTGTGTACTGTTATTGTTATTCTTAATTTTTTAAAATTTGATAATGGCCATTAAAGACCACGCAGAATAGCAATTGCACATTACTAGAAGCTGGCTTTGCATTCTTCCTCCAACAGCCCGTTGTATTTGCTCAGCGTAGAAGCCTTTAAAGTTGTAACTCTGGTCGGTCTGAGACGCCGCCTAGATTTAATCCAGCCTGTCAAAGATCCCTTTGTCATTCCCCTGAACTATGTCAGAAACTTTAGGGTTCTTTCCAAGAGTATTAAAAATCTGTTTTGTCAACCTGACCTTCAAACTTTCGTCTTCCTGACTCGACAGGTGCAGGCAGTATTTCTCGATTTCTGAACAGCTTTTGACTTAGTGCCAGATTGATGCTTATTATCAAAATTGCTACCGTGAGGGGTATCGAGTGAAATTTGTCACTGTAATTGAGGATATTTTGGTAGGAATGACTTACATGTTATCTTGGCTGGGGAGTCATCATCTGATGTAGAAGTAACCTCAGATGTGTCATAGAGAGGTATGTTGTGACCATTGCTGTTCATGTTCATGTACATTAATGACTTTGCAGACAATATTAATAGTAAAGCACTCTTTTCACAAATAGTGCATTTATCTAGAATAAAGTGCAGTCTGAAAGAAATTGTACAAACATTCGTCAGATCTTGATAATTTCAAACTTTCTTTTAAATGTTCAGACATGTAAAATCGTGCATTTTGCAAAGTGAAGAAAACGCAGTGTGGTATGACTACAGTATCAGGGTGTCTTGCTTGGATTAAGTCTATTCGTACAATTACCTGGGTGAAGCACTTTGTAGGGATATGAAATGAACAGTCATATGGGCCTACTCAGGGGTAAGGCAGGCGAAAGAGTGAGATTTTTTTTTGTAGAATACCATAGAAATGCAGTCATTCTACAAATCGTTTGTATGATCCATCCTAGAATGTTGCTCAAATGTGTGGGACCTGTATCAAAATGGATTAATGGGGAATTGAACGCATGCAGAGAAGGGCAGATCAAATGGTCACAGGTTTGTTTGACCCAAGGGAGAGTGTCACAGAGATGCTGAAATAACTGAATTGGCAGACGCTTCAGGATAAGATGTACACTATCCTAAGAAAGTATGCTTACCAAAAGACGACTCTAGGAATAAGCTACAACCTTGTAAGGATGTGCTCATTGATGCTATGGAGACACTGTTCTGTGTTTTATTTTAATGACAATTATTGTCAGTTTCTTCTTGTTTTGTTTATAAGAAAGGAATGAGGACATCATTAGATCTTTTGAAGAGTACACTACATAAATCACAAAATGTTATTTCTGTATTAGCAAAAAATTGGACTACACTGTATGATAGAGATGAAAAAGAAACCGTGATTAAATTCTTTCTGTGTTAGATTCCTGAACCTGCTGATCTTTGAGAGAGAGAGAGAGAGAGAGTGAGAGAGAGAGAGAGAGAGAGAGAGAGAGAGCGAGAGAGAGAGGGGGGGGGGGGTGGGATTTAATTGTATCTCCCCATGCAGCCGTAGCATTTTGGCATGTCGTACATTGGTCAGATCATCAGTAGCTTGGAGGACTCGTATGTAGGGCATAAGCAACACACACACACACACACACACACACACACTTAATAATAGTCAAGAAAATTTGCAACCGCAAAATATTGCCTTGGTACAGGTCATAGAATCTAATATACAACACAGATATTTCAATATGCATATCCAGTTACTGGAATAGTGTTATTAAGAAAGCTGTTGAGAGACAGAAGTTTTTGCTTAAATTCTTATAATTTACACCAGATGATGTACAAAATAAACTCCAAATTACTGTCACATCATAGTGCACAAAGCACACATTCATTTTCTAATTACAACAATCATACCCCAAACTATAAAAATTAAAATATTGAAGACCAGCATCTAAGTTTAGCTGCTACAAAATTATGTCACAGGTAACAATTATTTAATTCACTTCTTAAACATAACAATTTAATTTAAAAAAGACAACAAATAACATTTTAAGTACAATATTCAAGTTTAGGTGCTGCAAAGATGCATAACAATCATCTATGTTTCAACATTCTTATAAAAAATACAACATAAAAAGGAAGACCTGATTGTAGATCATGGGTGGGCTATGTAAAATAAATGACAAAAATCAGCAGCTGTAAAAGGCAGATTTTTTTCCAACTACAACCAATTCCTCCATTTTACAACAGCATAAATGAATGCAGCTCTTTTTCCCCAAATTTGCTGCTTCAGATTATTAGTGTCATAATGAAGTCTTTTAAGAATTAGAGGCACAAACAGATTAATAAATACAAACAAAAGCAGGAATATTCAATTTGCTCAAGGCTACCAAATGAAGGAAGAAAGGGGGCTAGGGAGGAGAAAAAAGATCACATAACAAAGAAATAAACTGCTGATTGTTTGCATCATTCCTAGACTCAAAACCCTAAGCAAAAGAAACAGTGATGATAGCATTGATTTAAAATGATGTCAGAAAAGACGGCAGCTAATTCTAGGTGATCCTCCATAAAGCCATGGTCTCACGTTGTCAAACCCCTGCAGGATTGTTTGAGGGACAATGATTTGACATTGATTGTTAAGTCAAAAAGGCAATGCATCTTTGACTGAAGAAACAATCAAAAATATATTCTTTTAATGGAATATTTACATTGCAGTGTACTGATCTGAGAAACATACTGAAAAGAAACATGACTATGTTGAGAAATTTTCATTTTGTATTTTCTTATATTTGTAACCGCAGTACATGAAAAAAGTGACACTCGACATTTGAGTTAACTGAAAGATGAAAGATTAGGGTTTCATGCCCTGCCGATCCTTGTCCCCAAACGGGGACAGCCCGCAAACAGAATTTTACCAACCAGCTTGGACTGAAAACATAACACACAAGAATCGTGCCCGTGAGTGTAGATGACACTCGGAATATCACGCAACACGGATACCCGAGGATGGTGTCTGTCAGAGCAGATTGCAGATGAAGCACGAAGGCAGAGGGAACAAATTACAGACCTGCTCCATCTGACGGTCAGTCTCAAGTAGCACTTTGTAAAAGCAACAACTAATGTCACCGAAATATGCGAGGAAGACAATGATGTCCGACTGTGCAAAGGACAACTCAGGAATTTCAGCAAACTTCTGGAAAAACCTGAAGAATTAAATTGACAGAAACCTGTTCTGGATTGGTAACTTACAAAATAAAACATTTTCAATCTCTGGACAAGTCACACACAAGAAAGATAATAGGCCTTTAAAAAAGAGGATACCATACAGTGTAAAGCTGAAACATGTAAATTGGTCTGGCCAATATGCTCTACACCTGAGCAAAAATGTCAATGAAGTGGTGCACCTTTTAGGAACTGTTAAAAAAGTGTCATTTTACATCAATAAACACAGCAATGACAACCTGATCGTAGGAGAAAAGAGCTGATACACACTATTTATTTAAGAATGAACACTTCACCTCAACTTTTCACAGCACGGGACCATCAAAAATTGAAACAATAGAGCAACACAGAGGACACTACCACACAGCTGGGGGAGGGCACAGAGAGAGAGAGAGAGTTTAATGACCTACTTACTCACTTTTTACTGGCAACAAGATAAGAGTGCAGGTGGTGTCATATCAAAATTGTAGAGAACATGCACGAGAAAAAGTTTTTAACAATAGCAAATTAACGTACTTGCTAGTGCTTATTTTTTGTTTTAAATATCTCTCTCAAACTGATCAGGTATTGGAAAAAGAAAGATAAATATTTTGAATTAAGACTTAAAACAGGATGGAAACGGGTACCATACTGGCCTGTATATAAGATACACCATTTCTACAAAAAATCTCCCATAAAAACTGGGACTTTTATGAATCATAGAAACCTCAACTGTAGTGCTTTTTCTTAAGTTTGAAATGAAACAAAAATATCACTACAGTTTGTAAATCAATTGTTGTGTATGAGGTAGCAATGCAAACATTCTCTTTGTTGCTATCCCATTTAGGTAGTGACTACAGAGGGATCCAGAGAAGTGTAGACATTTTCTGATTGTTATTACCTTTGGAACAAAGTGTTATATGGCTGCAATTTTGAGTGGTAGCATAAACCACTGTTTTCCCAACAGATCTTGTCGTGTGGGTTTCCAGCAGATGACAATGCAGCACTGAATGAAATACAACTATTGTTTGAGCAATGCAAGGATGTACTGAAACAACAATTTATTGTATTTGGTATAAATTTTAAGCAGACAATACTGTTTAAAATGTGCACAAGGAAAGGTCCTCCGAACAAGAACATCAACCTCCAGGTTCCAGCACTGCTGTATTGCAACATTTTTCTAGATCATCTCAAAAATCTATGAAGCAGGATCTATGGGGAAGTGGGGTAAGCTGATCAAGTGCATGATAAATTCTGAAGACTGCAAAGTGGAAAGTGTACATTCCAAGATTATTTCACACTATGAATGAGGACAACCCGAATCGAAGGATGGAGCACTACGAGTGGTCTGAAGGCATGCTTCACGAAGATGATGGTTTGCAGGGAAGGTTATCTGGCCTAATGAGGCACAATTCAACCTGAATGGTAATGTAAACTGTCATAGCTGCATGTATTGGGCTGCTGAAAATCCTCATGTTCACATGGACAAACATGTTACTTCACATGGTGTTAATGTGTGGTGCGGTCCATCATAGTATTGTTTCTCTGACCCATTCTTCTTTGAAGGTACATAACTGGTGAGGTGTATCATATGCTGCAAACATTGATTTTATTAGCCATCCAAGAGGTGTTTGGAAACAAAAGATTTTTACCTACAAGACTGTACTCCGCCTCACCACCACAGAGATATCAGATTCTACTTAGATGAAAATCTACGTGGGTGACGGATAAGTCGAAGAGGAGCTGTCAAGTGCCCACCAAGGTCACGGGACCTTACAATTCTCGACTTCTACCAATGGGGGACCTCGACAAACAAAGTTTACCAACAGAACCCAGCTACACTGAATGAGATATGAGAAACCATCAAGACATTCTGTGCAGCTACCACACTGGCAACACTGACAGCTGTACTTCAGTCAACAATTCAGCAACATTGATGTTGCTTGGCTGCTAACAGGTGTCACTTTGAACACACAAAATGATCTTCCTCCCATGCAAGAATTTTGACACTATGCCATTTTGTTCCATCAATATTGACTATCAAAGAGAGTCTACATTTTTCTGGACCCCTCTGTATTACCATTCTCACAGTTTCACTATTTTAGACAATGGGACAGGCACAGTTTTTCTCTAACTAAAGAATATAATTTATTCTTCACCAATGAAGCACAACATTGAGAGAAAATTTTGGAATTCCGTACAGTTACGTTGCAAATTTCAAACTCACAGTTATTCATCTAACAGATGTGCTTTTTAAAGGTACGGTTCAAGAAATGCTGCACATGCAATGCCCGGGATTGTAGCGACGGCACTGTACTTTGGGAGGAGAGTGACAAAAATACTGACAGTGACAAAACAATGAATGTTAGTGAAGTTAAGAGTGTCTTACATGAAAACTGCAACTGAAAGCTTTGTTTTGGTGTGTAATTTATCTACAGTGTACTACAAAAAAAAGTGGTTAAGGGTAAATCACATTTTGAAAAGCTTTTGTAAATGGGCAACTTGACAAATTATTTTTGATTAAGTTTCTCTCTTTTTCGAAATTAAAGGTGCAACTTATATTCAGGCCAATTCGATGTGTGTATAATTTATGATAACTACGAACAGACTTTGAAATTTGCCTACGTCACACCAGGTATACTTAACTTATTTCACTGACCCACACAGATGCTCATGTCCGGTGGAAGTCTCCTCTAGTTCCCCCACTTTTGGTCAGAAGCATTATTTCAGATATCACAATGTCATGACTCACAGCTTTGCACATATCGTACACTGTTAAGGCAGACACCGATACAGCAGTGAGAGCTTCCATCTCCACGCCTGTCTGCCCTCTACACTTTGCTGTGCCAGTTATAATCACACAGTTGAGAGCAGAGTCCAGTTCAATGTCCACAGCCACAGAGGAGAAAGATATATTATGACACAGAGGGATAAAACTGGACGTCTGCTTGGACCCCACAATTCCCGCCAGGCGAGCAACGCTAAGTACGTCACCTTTCTTCAGGCCATTTTCTTGTACGAGTTTCATCAGTTCGGGTCCCACAAAAACCTTTGCTCATGCTGTAGCAGTCCGTTCTGTCACCAGCTTCGAACCCATGTCGACCATTTTCGCCCTGCCAGTCCGGTCAACATGAGTCAGACTTCCAGACTGTGCTCCCAAACTGCAGAAACGGCAAGAGAAGACAGAGGGCTATGCTCTGTGTGTTTGTCTTGTTAGGAGTCCTGCATTGCACATAATGCTTGGGGTACAGGGAAGCAAAAGAAACTGTTTTCTAGATTCAGTCACTACACTCAAATTATGTGACAACAACTGAGACATCTGTGTATCCAACACAAACAGGGGCGAAATGTTGGTGTCTGAGAAGAAGTACTTTTGAAAATCTTGTTTCTGAAGGTTTAACAACTTCCAACTCTGTGCCTTCATGACATCACTACAGCCATCAAGTTCAGTGCCACCTGGAACAAAAATACAAGCTGTAACAAAGAACTCTTCATAATCTGAAAATAGGTTAACTACAAAAGAATTTTTAAGCATTTGTGTTGAAACACCCCCGATTAATTCCTTTACTGGATTTTGGGTAATTTACCGAAGCCACCAAACAGTTAATTATTATGATATATGACCGTGTGCTTAATGGATGAAAGGCTATTGGTTGTTCTGCGAATGCGGCTGTTCTGAGACAGAATAGCTAATGATTGAAAGTTTGTCTATTATTAAGTATCACAAAGGTTGCGATGTACAACTGATATATATTTCCTACTAACACACAAATTCTGAGGCAGTTGTTACCTTTGCCTTACACGTCTAATTGCGGTTATCTCTTTTTACTGATTGCTGATTTTCAGTACTTTGTCACACGCAATGCTGATGGTTAACATTCACAACAATCCTCACTGCAATCCATGGTTGTTGCTGGCCGACGCGGTTGACGTGAAACACGTAATTCGGCACTTGTCACTTTCTGTTTCTTATCACTCGCGAATCGGCATTAGTGAGAGTCAACCCCACGACGATCAGGGGGACGTGCTCACTCGTCATACTCCAGTGAATTTTACTGTTTACAACTCACTCGACCACCATTCTTGCCCGTCTTTCCCACTCTACTTCTCACTCGACACTCTACCATACTACTGCGCACTCAGCACTAGTCTCACTGCCTACTGCAGCGCTCGACAATCGACTCCTGTCCGCTATCGACCTGGGCATCAGATACTAGCATCTATGTTTGTGGGATCACGGATCCCTTACAGTGTTCAAGACAAGTTCTTTGAACCTTAATGATCTGTGATGATTCTTTTCTTTCCTAAGCTAAGGTCGAAAATCTGTTTTGTCTGCAGAAGTGTGCAATATGAATATTACATAAAGTTGATAGGAACATCTCACATAAATCTTCTCAGTGGCTGTAGATTTCACAATCTTGCAGGAGTGGATACAAGTGGAGGTCATAGCAATGATGATAACTACCAAACACTTCCCAAACAACATATTATACTGGGGTGCCCTTAAGAAGGCAGCAGTGTGGTGCATTCTGTGCAGAAAGAGATGGGGAATGTTTTATGGTGCTGTCTGTGTGTTCTCTCTCTCTCTCTCTCTCTCTCTCTCTCTCTCTCTTTCTCTCTGTCCCACAACTCACATTTCAGCCACTTCCAACCCTCGTATCTGGCACAGGCCACTGTGTCTGCTTCTGACTCTGCCTAGTAGAATTTATGCGGTCGGAAAGCTATCGCTGTTGCTTTCTAATGTAATACTTGTCATGTTTCCTTTATGCCAGCCATTGTGAACACTAATGGCTAAGTAACCTCACCATACCTAAATGCCTTGTATTATATATAAAAACAAAGATGAGGTGACTTACCGAACAAAAGCGCTGGCAGGTCGATAGACACACAAACAAACACAAACACACACACAAAATTCAAGCTTTTGCAACAAACTGGTCTTTAAATATGTCTGCTTGTGTCTGTATGTGTGGATGGATATGTGCGTGTGTGCGAGTGTATACCTGTCCTTTTTTCCCCCTAAGGTAAGTCTTTCCGCTCCCGGGATTGGAATGACTCCTTACCCTCTCCCTTAAAACCCACTTCCTTTCGTCTTCCCCTCTCCTTCCCTCTTTCCTGATGAGGCAACAGTTTGTTGCGAAAGCTTGAATTTTGTGTGTGTGTTTGTGTTTGTTTGTGTGTCTATCGACCTGCCAGCGCTTTTGTTCGGTAAGTCACCTCATCTTTGTTTTTATATATAATTTTTCCCACGTGGAATGTTTCCTTCCATTATATTAATAAATGCCTTGTATCGTACACGCACTGCAAAATGCACACTACAGACAGATGTGGCAGAATGACACGATGTCTTTATATTTTTTACTTCACCAATTTCCAAATGCACACATAACTTTTGGAGAAGGAGGTAGCGTGGAAACAGAAGTGTGTCAAAAATGCCAAGTTCTTCCAGCAATGACAAGCTACATGTAATAAAGGACACTTTTCAGTTGCTCGTGCTAGGGTCTGCCCACAAGGACATGCTTTTGGTCTGATTGACAACATTCCAGCTGGGTAAAGCTGCACACCACTGGGTTGAACATACCAGCTGTCAACAACAGATCCGATACAACAACAACAGAAAGAATGACTTCCCGAACACAGTTGGAAATCACTGATAGAAACAGTATTCCCCTCATTCACATGTGTTTGCAGACCTCTGTTCAGTCATAATGTTTATTGAAATAATGATGGTGAGCACACACTTTGACAGAGTTCAACTCGGTTGTTACGTGATTGTTCAGCTTTTTCCTTCTTTCCTCCTCCCTTTTCTCTTCCCAAAATCTTTTCATTCTTTGACTGTGTTCTTGTTTCCTTTGATATGTACATATTTTCTCTGTTTTCTTCCTTTCCTTTACTTCAAGTTTTATGTTCATAATTTTGTTTCTGAATTTGTCTCTTTCATTCATAATTTCCATTCTGATTCCTGCTTGTTTGTAGCCTTCTTCTATTTCTTGAAACCAACTGGTTTTTTTGATTAAGGCATTTACTACATCCTAAATCCCTTTGTGAATCTGTCGCTATTCATTGTGTGTATGTGTCCACAGAATGTTAGTCGGTGTTTTCTGATTGTGACTGAGTCTGCCTCTGTGTTCATATAATTCTCTGGTTGATCTCTTCATTCATATACCATCTCTGTGCACTGCTCCTAAAAATTTTCTGAGGATTTTGCATTGTATTCTTTCTGCTTTGTGGTGCCTGGTCCTCAGATTGTGGTCATTTCTGATGCGAAGAGTGCTTCTGATACTATAACTGTATTGTAGTGCATGTGTTTGCCTTGTACTGAAATGTTTCTTTTATTATAGTGTGTCCATGTCAGTTTGTACACTTTCTGAAGTTCTTTTGTTTGTTCTATGTTTTCTTCCTTCTTTGATCCACCTATTTGCATTGTTACTATTATATTGAATAATTTAATATATTTTTGTGTGTTTATTATTGTTATTAAAATTGTAGATGTCTGTCGTATGCTAACAGCGAGGTTGCTAGCGAGTTGCATTTTTGAGGGAAGCTGGGCGAGGGAGGGTGGAAACAATAACAAATCGTCACTCCCCCCGTAGCAAGACTGCAGCACAAGAGGCAGGAGTGCCATCTGTTCCCTTCGACGTTTCTGTCTTGCTTTGCCACCTATCAGTAAGTGATGAACCAGCTAAATCTGGACTTTGCTGCCACAAATCAAGAAGCAATGGCTCGGAGACAGCATGAGCTCATTGTCCAACTGACGG